>NW_027512575.1:300000-448005 GCF_048772815.1 Callospermophilus lateralis | reverse complement strand
TATTGTAAGAACCACTCTGACAGCTCTTTTGTCCATTTTGGTTTTGGATTCACACATGGGATTTTTCTTTAGACCCATCATGTGCTGTGAATCTAAGCCACAGCCTCACATAGGGCCGAGAGGCTGATTCAGAAACATCCATTTCCAAAGCAATTAAGCAAAGAGGCACAGGTAAGGACCATTCATTTCCATTTGAAAACTATTTTCTGCAGGCTTCACAAAGTGTGGCCTGAGGCAAAGACCTTCCTGACATTCAGGGCAACAGAATAGGTAAGCAAAATGCCCAAAGCAGGGTTTCTCCACTGAGACTTTCTTGGGCATACTGATATCTGAGTTTTCTGAGATACTCACCATTCCCATCAGCTATCCAGTACATGGCCATGTCACAGAGATTGAGGTGGTACATATCTTGGACACAAAATCATGAGCGTATTCTGGAGAGTGTCCAGAATTCAGGAAGAAAACAGGAATTTAGAAAGATAGCAGGAGTTGCCCATCCATACGGCAAGCTGCAGTCCATTCATAAATTGCACAGGATGAATGCTTTGAAGCTTTCTCGAGGACAGGACACATCCATTGATGCATTCTCTTTTCTAATGTCTACAATCACAGACACAGTATGATATATAGACACAGAAACACTCACCTTGTCAAAGGACTTACTAGACACAGTCCACTCCAAAACAAACAAACCAGCTTTCCTAACTATTCTCAGAACATGAGACAAAACCACAAACTCACACTCACACCCAAAAAGTCACCTCCTTTCCCCAAGTAGGTCTGTGACTATCCGGAGTGTCCTCTGACTTGTGGGCCATACTATGTTCCCCCAAAATGGCGTGTCCTGTCTCCAATCTGGTCTCTTTGGCCAACTCTGTGAAGTTGTCAGGAGCCCATGGTGAGAAACTACCTGCTTTCTCTGGAAAGGCCATTCTTCATAGTTTCCAGGCATTTGGCTGTCCTCACATCAGTAGGTACAAAGAAAGAGTGACTCTGTCTTGTTAAATCCAAACAAGTGAGCCCACTGGTACATGGAGTGGGTTTGACTCTGTGTGCCTGGGTTTCCTGGATCCCAAGATCACAGACTTTCATTACCAAAACTGTAAGGTGATGTCACTTTCTTCAAGAACTGAATGAAGTCACTGCCTTGGAAACCACTTTGTTTTAACAGTTGCTTACATGGTTCCCAAAAGATGGAGGCTGCCTCTACTTGCTGTGACTCAGTCATATGTTAGAATGGTATATCAACCATAGGCACAGGGGAACAGCTCTCCACACAGGCATGGTTTGGTCCATCTTCTCTACATTAGGAAGAGAGAGGCTAATTCAGACACATCCCATCAACCTGACCAGGTTGTTTGCCATGGAAGATGACTTTTGCTCTCTCATGTCCTTCATAGCTGCCTACATCTTTTCCAAGGATCATTTCAGCATGGACCTTTTAGGTTTTCAGCAGCTGGAAGATCGCCTATATTCCTGTATTGTAAGACCAACTCTGTCCCTGCTCTTCTGTAAAATTAGATTGAGGGAAAAGTGTATGGTTAGGGTTAATAACATGTTCAATTTGGGTTAGGAATCATTCTCTGGAATGAATATTTGTATTAGGAACCTGCGATATTTATAAGAATATATAGGTGAAATATATAAGTATGAAAACAGAAATCTAGGTAAGTTTTGAAGCCCAGAAGGGCATTGGGCCCTTGATTGGGATACTTAGCATTGATTTATGTCCTGCACAGTTGTCTCAGTTAAATCAATATACTATGGCATAGGACCTTCTAATTTGGATGATTGAATGTGGAAGAGAACATCCAGTCAAAAAGGGATATTCAGTAGGATTAGGAAAATAGTCGGTTGGTTTCGATAAAAGAGTGAGTATAGGATTTGGACCAAAAGTTCTTTAGCAATAGGGTTTCAGGTAGAGAGTGAATGTAAATGTCAGCACATGTGAAGAGTCAGTCACAATGATGAACTGGGTAAAATATGTAGGAAAGCAATATTTTGAAGACGTATAAATTAATTGGGGGTACAAATAGGTGTACCTTGTGCCTATGAATATAGAGATAATGCATGAATAGACCATACTGTGAATAAATAATATAACTGGTTCGAACTTTAAATAATGGATTGAATTGATTTCTGAAAATATACAGGAAACCTAATATTGATATACAATCATTCATTCCAAACAGTTATGCATCTAATGGTGATATTAGATTTACGGTTTATCATGAAAAGTGTGTGAGTTTTGCTTCAAAACTGATTATGAAATTAAAAAAAAAATGTGTTTGCAGAGAAGTCTCATGAAAAGACCAGTCAAGAAACCGGGAGGAATACATGTGTTCTGAAGCAGGAAATGATTAAAAGTGAAAAAATACCTATAAAGTTGTGAACTTGTGGATGAAATATATATCCTATGATGTGCAAAAACTGCAGAAATATTAATGTAGCAGTGTTGAATATAAATGAACGTCAAAATACACATCATGTCCCATAGGCATCTACTTGCATTGATGTTAAACTGGGTCAGATACTGTAGAATTATTAGGATTTGTATGCACCATTAACAGAAGTGAGTTGTCAGTACAAGGAAACAAATATGTATTTCAGGTGGATGAATATTTCCAAGAATAATCTTGAGAAAAGTTGATTATATTTCCTCATGCATGAACATGAATGAATGTATGTGAATGTAGAGAGTGTATATAAGACACATATATTTCATGTTTTGATAAATCAGGAGAGTATATATATATATATATATATATATATATATATATATATATACCAAAAAAAACACACAGAGAAACATAAAAAAGTAGCAATATATGCCAAATGAAATTTATAATGAAATATATAACATCTACTGATGCAAAAATATATACTTTACTGAACATGGAATTATGTATAATGTTGTTGTACTAGGAAGCTCACCCATAGGTTGAATTTTTAGTTCCAACAGCGTTTAAGAGGGGTAGTCTCTTCACACAATTTATATCTGCCGAGTCAGCAACCTCACAAAAATGTACGTGTGATACCAGGTAGGATTCTATATGTACATATAAAAATACATGTGCTGTATAGGCTACAGAGAAAGGGAGGCAGGAATTCACATATTTGTTAATTTTAAAAACACATGAAAAACTATTCCAAATAAAAATTCACTAGATTTATAACACCCACCATTTATTATGCAAAAGAAAAGTTCAAAAATACACCATGCCTCCTCTGACCTGCTTGTATTTCTGTTCTATTTGGGTTATTTTTCTCCATCATATTAGGATTAGTAGTCAGAGTCTAGTAGGGTATGTGTTAGTGTCAGGGATTCAGTATTTTGAATGGAAATTAGGAAAAAGAATCCAATGTCTATGAAATATGTGCTACACAAAATATTTTCCCTCTCTCATCCAGAACAATGCCTTGACATTACCTTCGCCCCAAGTAAGACACAATTAGTGGAGAAGAGTTATAAAATCTGTGAATATATAACTGGAATGGAAAATGCTCAGGAGTTCACAACCTTGGATGTGGTAGAGAAGTTTCCATAAGTAAGGGACAGGTTAAAAACTCCACAAACATGGAGGTCTGCTGGCCTAAAGGACTTCTTGATAAACTGCCTCTGAGGTTGGGCACTTGAAATATATGTTGTTTTCAGGAGCTTTAGCTTCCTTTGTCGTGAGACCATCAAAGCTGGGTCTGATTCTATGTGACCTGGAGGACATGGTTTCTTATTTTCTAATGAACATGAGGCAGCAGTGGTGAATTCTCTCTTTTAAGTAAAATGTGACCAGTGTGTGCTAAGTCTCTCCCCATCTGGGCTGTGAAGCCATTTGGTCATCCTCCACTTTTTCATGGTTTTTCTTTCTCCTGCATTGGGAGTTTGGTATTTGCTTCACGAAATACAAGGAGTTCAAAAGGGACACAGTGCTGGATGGAGTTCTGCCACATGCGGTGGGTCAGGGTCTGCAGGAGAATGCACCAACCAGGCTTCTATCCCACATAGCTTTTTCCCTTGTCTATTGCAACCTGATTCTTAACATTGCCATGAAACCTCTCCATATAACAAGACGCCCTTACATATTAGTGTCTGCTGACCTCACCATGTCTGTCACAAGCCATTTGGAAGCCAATGGCAAATCCATATGGCCACATCAGAGATGTATTATGACACACATACACACCACTGCTCTAGGCACACTACTCAGCAGGCACCAACTTACTGGCAAGTCTGTTCTAGACGATTTTCATGAAACACAGTCAATCAAGGCACTGTCTAGTATACTCATGATAAACAACAGGACATCCAAAGGTTCTCCAGAGACATGTTGTATAGTTGGACTTGACATTTGCATTATATAAGGTAGGAGTTATAAATCTAGTCAAATTTTAATTGAAATATTCTCCATGTGTTTTTAAACTTAACAAATATGTGAATTCTTGTTTCCCTTTTCTGTAGCCTATTCACACATGTATATTTATATGCATATATAGAATCCTACCAGGTATCACACGTACATTTTTGTGAGATGGCGGTCTTGGCAGATACAAATTGTGAGAAGAGTTCACTCATCCTAAATGCTGTTGGAAATGAAAATTCAACCTATAGGAGAGAGTCCTAGTAGAACAACATTATACATTAACTCATGTTCAGTAAAATAAATATTTTTGCATTTGTGGATGATACATATTTACTGATGAATTTCGATTGGCATTTATATTGGTACTTTTTAATGTCTGTGAGTGTTGTGTGTGTGTGTGTGTGTGTGTGTGTGTGTGTGTGTGTATATATATAGATATAGATATAGATATAGATATACTCTCCAAATTTTTCAAAATATGAAATATATGTGTCTAATATACACACTCTAAATTCATTCATGTTCATGTATGTGGATTTATAATCCACTTTTCACAAGATTATAATCAGAAATATTCATCGACCTGAAATATTTGTTTCCTAGTACTGAAAACTAACTTCAGTGAATGGTGCATACACATCCTAATTATTCTACAGTAACTGACCTAGTTTAACATCAATGCAAGTAGACTCCTATGGGACATGATATGTAATTTGTCATTCATTTGTATTCGACACTGGTACATTATTGTTTCTTCAGTTTTTGCACATCACAGGATATACATTTCATCCACAAGTTCACAAATTAATAAGCATTTGTTTCAACTTTAATCATCTTGCTTCAGAACACATGTATTGTCAGGGTTTCTTGACTGGTCTTTTCATGAGACTTCTTTCCAAACACATTATTTTGAATTTCCATAATCATTTTGAAGCAAAACTCACACACTCTTCATAATAAACCAAAACACTAATATTTCCATTACATATATACCTGGTTGGAATGAATGATTGTATATCAATATACGATTTCCTTTAATTTTTCAGATATCAGTTAATTCATTATTTAAAGTTCAAAAAAGTTATATTATTTATTCACAGTATGGTCTATTCATGCTTTTTCTCTATGTTCCTAGAAACAGGGTACACCTCTTTGTACCCCCGATTCTCATTTTACATCTTGAATATATTGCTCCCAGAAATGGTGAAAGAAATACTCATGTCACCTCATTATCACAGTAATATTCTGGACAAAAAATGGAAAGGTCACACTTATGATTGTACCAAAGCCTAAATGGAAATTGAACATGGATTTCTAAATACATCCATGTCCAGGTTGCCTAATGCTGTCAATTGTCAATCCTATTGGTGACTACATATTTGTTTTTTCCTAATTTATATATTCAAACTCAACCCTGTTGAAAATGTCTAATTCTATCACTCACTTTATACTTTGCCTGATTTCGTAATGTTTCTATTGATATCTGCTTTTCTACATATTTTCCCCAGTTCAACATAGTGACTGACTCTTCATATGTGCTGACATTTACATTCACTCTACAACCGAAAGTCTATTGCTAAAGAACTTTTGGTCCAAATCCTATACTCACTCTTCTTCCTAAACCTACCGACTATCTTCCTAATCCTTCTGAATATCCCTTTTTGACTGGATGTTCTCTTCTAAATTCAATCATCCAATTTACAAGGTCCTATGCCATTGTATATCGAATTATCTGAGGCATCTTTGCAGAACATAATTCAAAGCTAAGTATCCCAATCAAGGGCAAAACCCTTCAGGGCTTCAAATCATACCTAGATTTCTGTTTTCCTACTTACATTTCACCTCTATATTCTTGTAAATATTGCAGGTTCCCAATACCATCACTCATCACACAGAATCACACGTAACCCAAATCAAACCTGTTTTTAACCCCAAGTATACACTGTTTCCTCAATCATTTTACAGAAGAGCAGGGACAGAGTGGTTCTTACATTACAAGAAAGTTGGGGACCTTCCACCTGATGAGAACCTCAAATGTCCATGCACAAATGATACCTGGAGAAGTTGTAGGCAGGTATGAAGCACCTGAGAGAGCAAAAGTCATCTTCCATGGCAAACAACCTGGTCAGGATGAAGGGATGTGTCTGAATCTGAATCTCTCTCTTATTATTGTAGAGAAGATGGACCAAACCAGGCCTGAGTGGAGAGCTGTTCCCGGGTGCCAATGGTTGATATACATTCTACCTTATGAAAGTATCACAGGAAGTAGGGGCAACCTCCATCTTATGTTACCCTTGGAAGCAACTGTTAGGACAAAGTGGTTGCCAAGGCAGTGACCTCATTCAGTTCCAAAGAATGTGACATACCTCATTTCCTTGGTGATGGAACTCTCTGAACTTGGTATCCAAGAAGCCAGGCACCCAGAGGCAGTCCCAGTCCCAGTCCCAGTGGGCTCACTTGTTTGGATTTACCAAGGACAGAGTCAGTTTTCTTGGTATCTAATGATGTGAGGATGGCCAAATGCCAGGAGAGCTCTGAAGATGGACCTTTCCTGAGAAAACAGGTAGTGGCTAACCACTTTTTCCTGACATCTTCACAGAGTTGGTCAAGGAAACAAGATCTGAGAGAAGACAGGCCATTTCGGGGGAACATAGTATGGCCCACCAGTCAGTGGACACTCCGGATAGTCACAGACCTACTTGGGGGAAGGAGGTGCCTTTGTGGGAGTGGGTGTGGGTTTGTTGTTTTGTCTCATGTTCTGAGAATAGATAGGAAAGGTGGTTTGTTTGGTTTGGAGTGGACAGTTTCTAGTAAGTCATTTGACACGGCCAATGTTTCTGTGTATCCCACTGTGTCCGTTGTTGTAGACATTAGAAAAGAGAATGCATTAATTAATGTGTCCTGTCTAGTATAAATCTTCCCATAATTCATCCTGCCCAATATATGAATGGCCTGCAGCTTGTCTTATGGATGTGCAACACCTGCTATCTTTCTAAGTTGTTGTTTTCTTCCTGAATTCTGGCCGCTCTCCAGAATAGGCTCATGGATTTGTGTCCAAAATATGTACCAAATCCAAGCTCTGTGACATGGCCATGTACTGGATAGCTGAAGAGAATGGCGAGCATCTCAGAAAACTCAGATATCAGTGTGACCAGGAAAGTCTCAGTGCAGAAACCCTGCTTTGGGCCTTTTGCTTACTTATTGTTGTGTTTCACTGAATGTCAGGAATGTCTTTGCCTCAGGCCATCCCTTTGTGAAGCCTGAAGAAAACAGTTTTCAAATGGAAATGAATGGGCCTCACCTGTGGCTCTTTGCTTAATGCTTTGGAAAGGGATGTGTCTTTATCAGCCTCTTGGACCTGTGTGTGGCTGTGACTTAGATTCTCAGCACCTGATGGATCTTAAGAATGATCCCATGTGAGCTTCCAAAACCAAAATGGCAAAAAATTTCATTCATTGTGGATGAAGTCTCTTGCCTTCCTCTGTTAGGTTCCTGCACTCCATCAAATGAGAATAGGGATTCCTTGGGTCAAATGAGTTCTTCAAAGCCCTGCAGAGGTGCTTGTGTTTTCGCATGACTCTAAATCACCTAAAGAATCGATACCTAAAATCAGTAGGCCTCAAATTGGAGAAACACAGAAGTATTAACGGCAGGCTTATTTGTTCACTCCTGGTTCACAGAAACGGTGTCCCGGCTACCCTGACTTTAGGCAAATGAGGGGCAAATGAGCTGATTTTGGACACTGTCTTGGGCTGCGCCCCTCATGGAAACCTCCAGCCAGAGGTTAAGATGATTGACTATATGGAATAAGATGAGGGCCATGTGGGAGTGTTTTGGTTTTAATTTTGGTCATTTGTGTGGCATTGGAAAAAATGACTGGGTCCACGTGGGCTTGAACTCTGGTGTGATTCCCCTTAGAGACTCGGATTTTGGAAATGAACTCAGAGAAGCATTGCCATGAATTTTGTTGGGATTTTAAGAGGCCACGCATGAAAGTCGCTCTTGGAAACTGAGACCTAGGCCCCGGGTGGATTTCCACAGAGGCCTGGGAATCTCAGCAAGGATATCACATGATTTTATTCTTAAAGAAATGGCAGCCATAGTTGAGAGTCAAAACACACATGGACCTCACATTGTAGACCTCAATGGGCCTGGCCTAATGTGACCTTTTGTCCACTCTTTGGGAAGCCGTGCCTGTGAGAGTTCTCCAGAGATTTCATTGAAATGAGCTTCCTCACAATTTAATGTTTGCTGAATGAACTGAAACCCACAGTGCCTCCAACTTCATGCTTGAAAAATGGCTAGATAAATACCATGAAATTTTTGAATTTCCTATGACCAGGTGGCACTGGAGAAACATTGGATGTCCTGTTGCTGATCATGAGTATACCAGACAGTGCCTTGATTTACTGAGTTTCATGAAAATGGTGTAGAACAGAGATGCCAGTAAGTTGGAGCCTGCTGAGTAGTGGGTCTAGAGCAGTGGTGGGGAGGTGTTTGATAAAACATCCGTGGTAGGGCCATGTGGATCTACCATTGGATTCCAAATGGCTTGTTACTGACATGGTGCAGCCAGCAGACCCTTATATGTAAAGGCATATTGTTATATGGAGAGTTTTCAGAGGAAAATTAAGAATCATGTTGATATGGACAAGGGGGCAATGGGGCAAGCTGTGAGAGATAGGAGCCTAGTTGGTGCATTCTCTTGCAGACCCTGACCCACCACACGTGACAGAACTCCCTCCAGCACTGTGTCCCAGGTTAGCTCCTAGTATTTCGTGAAACAAATACCAAACTCACAGTGCAGCAGCAAAAACACCACAAAAAGTGGAGGAGGACCAAATGGCTTCACAGTCCACACGGGGAGACACTTAGTCCCTTGTGGCCTCAGTTTACATACAAAGAGAGGATTCAGCACTGCTTCATCTTGTTCATTGGAAAATAAGAAACCATGTCCTCCAGGTCACATAGATGCAGACCCAGCTTTGATGGTCTCACTACAGAGGAAGCCAAATCTCCTGAAAACAACATATATTTCAAGTGTGGAAGCTCAGAGGCAGTTTCTCAAAAAGTTTTTAGGTCAGCAGAGCTCCATGTTTGTGGAGTGTTTACCCTATCCCTTAGTTTTGGAAACTCCTCTACCACCTCCAAGGTTGTGAACTCCTGAGCTTTTTCCATTCCAGATATGTATTCACTGATTTTGTAACTCTTCTCCTCTAATTGTGTCTTACTTGGGGTGAAGGTAATGTCAAGGCATTGTTCTGGATGAGAGCGGGAGGATATTTGTGCAGCATATATTTACATACACATTGGATTTATTTTCCAATTTTCCATTCGAAATACTGAATCCCTGACACTAACCCATACCTAGTAGACTCAGACTATTCATCCTAATATAATGGAGAAAATTAACCCAACACATTAGAAATACAAGTACTTCAGAGGAGACATGTTGTATAGTTGGACTTGACATTTGCATTATATAAGGTAGGAGTTATAAATCTAGTCAAATTTTAATTGAAATATTCTCCATGTGTTTTTAAACTTAACAAATATGTGAATTCTTGTTTCCCTTTTCTGTAGCCTATTCACACATGTATATTTATATGCATATATAGAATCCTACCAGGTATCACACGTACATTTTTGTGAGGTGGCTGTCTTGGCAGATACAAATTGTGAGAAGAGTTCACTCCTCCTAAATGCTGTTGGAAATGAAAATTCAACCTATAGGAGAGCGTCCTAGTAGAACAACATTATACATTAACTCATGTTCAGTAAAATAAATATTTTTGCATTTGTGGATGATACATATTTACTGATGAATTTCGATTGGCATTTATATTGGTATTTTTCATGTCTGTGAGTTGTGTGTGTGTGTGTGTGTGTGTGTATGTGTGTGTGTGTATATATATATATAGATATAGATATAGATATACTCTCCAAATTTTTCAAAATATGAAATATATGTTGTTAATATACACTCTCTAAATTCATTCATGTTCATGTATGTGGATTTATAATCCACTATTCACAAGATAATAATCAGAAATATTCATCCACCTGAAATACATATTTGTTTCCTAGTACTGAAAACTAACTTCAGTGAATGGTGCATACAAATCCTAATTATTCTACAGTAACTGACCCAGTCTTACATCAACGAAAGTAGACTCCTATGGGACATGATATGTAATTTGTCATTCATTTGTATTCCACACTGGTACATTATTGTTTCTTCAGTTTTTGCACATCACAGGATATACATTTCATCAACAAGTTCACAAATTAATAAGCATTTGTTTCAACTTTCACCACTTCTTGCTTCAGAACACATGTATTGTCAGGGTTTCTTGACTGGTCTTTTCATGAGACTTCTTTCCAAACACATTATTTTGAATTTCCATAATCATTTTGAAGCAAAACTCACACACTCTTCATAATAAACCAAAACACTAATATTTCCATTACATATATACCTGGTTGGAATGAATGATTGTATATCAATATACGATTTCCTTTAATTTTTCAGATATCAGTTCAATTCATTATTTAAAGTTCAAAAAAGTTATATTATTTATTCACAGTATGGTCTATTCATGCTTTTTCTCTATGTTCCTAGAAACAGGGTACACCTCTTTGTACCCCCGATTCTCATTTTACATCTTCAATATATTGCTCCCAGAAATGGTGAAAGAAATACTCATGTCACCTCATTATCACAGTAATATTCTGGACAAAAAATGGAAAGGTCACACTTATGATTGTACCAAAGCCTAAATGGAAAGTGAACATGGATTTCTAAAAACATCCATGTCCAGGTTGCCTAATGCTGTCAATTGTCAATCCTATTGGTGACTACATATTTGTTTTTTTCCTAATTTATATATTCAAACTCAACCCAGTTGAAAATGTCTAATTCTATCACTCACTTTATACTTTGCCTGATTTCGTAATGTTTCTATTGATATCTGCTTTTCTACATATTTTCCCCAGTTCAACATAGTGACTGACTCTTCATATGTGCTGACATTTACATTCACTCAACAACCGAAAGTCTATTGCTAAAGAACTTTTGGTCCAAATCCTATACTCACTCTTCTTCCTAAACCTACCGACTATCTTCCTAATCCTACTGAATATCCCTTTTTGACTGGATGTTCTCTTCTAAATTCAATCATCCAATGTACAAGGTCCTATGCCATTGTATATCGAATTATCTGAGGCATCTTTGCAGAACATCATTCAAAGCTAAGTATCCCAATTAAGGGCAAAACCCTTCTGGGCTTCAAATCATACCTAGATTTCTGTTTTCCTACTTATATTTCACCTCTATATTCTTGTAAATATTGCAGGTTCCCAATACCATTATTCATCACACAGAATCACTCGTAACCCAAATCAAACCTGTTTTTAACCCCAAGTATACACTGTTCCCTCAATCATTTTACAGAAGAGCAGGGACAGAGTGGTTCTTACAATACAGGAAAGTTGGGGACCTTCCACCTGATGAGAACCTCAAATGTCCATGCACAAATGATACCTGGAGAAGTTGTAGGCAGGTTTGAAGCACCTGAGAGAGCAAAAGTCATCTTCCATGGCTAACAACCTGGTCAGGATGAAGGGATGTGTCTGAATCTGCCTCTCTCTCTTCTTATTGTACAGAAGATGGACCAAACCAGGGCTGAGTGGAGAGCTGTTCCCGGGTGCCAATGGTGATATACATTCTACCTTATGAAAGTGTCACAGGAAGTAGGGGCAACCTCCATCTTATGTTACCCTTGGAAGCAACCGTTAGGACAAAGTGGTTGCCAAGGCAGTGACCTCATTCAGTTCCAAAGAATGTGACATACCTCATTTCCTTGGTGATGGAACTCTCTGAACTTGGTATCCAAGAAGCCAGGCACCCAGAGGCAGTCCCAGTCCCAGTCCCAGTGGGCTCACTTGTTTGGATTTACCAAGGACAGAGTCAGTTTTCTTGGTACCTAATGATGTGAGGATGGCCAAATGCCAGGAGAGCTCTGAAGATGGACCTTTCCTGAGAAAACAGGTAGTGGCTAACCACTTTTTCCTGACATCTTCACAGAATTGGTCAAGGAAACAAGATCTGAGAGAAGACAGGCCATTTCGGGGGAACATAGTATGGCCCACCAGTCAGAGGACACTCCGGATAGTCACAGACCTACTTGGGGGAAGGAGGTGCCTTTGTGGGAGTGGGTGTGGGTTTGTTGTTTTGTCTCATGTTCTGAGAATAGATAGGAAAGGCGGTTTGTTTGGTTTGGAGTGGACAGTTTCTACTAAGTCATTTGACACGACGAGTGTTTCTGTTTCTGTGTATCCCACTGTGTCCGTTGTTGTAGACATTAGAAAAGAGAATGCATTAATGGATGTGTCCTGTCTAGTATAAATCTTCCCATAATTCATCCTGCCCAATATATGAATGGACTGCAGCTTGTCTTATCGATGTGCAACACCTGCTATCTTTCTAAGTTGTTGTTTTCTTCCTGAATTCTGGCCACTCTCCAGAATAGGCTCATGGATTTGTGTCCAAAATATGTACCACCTCCAAGCTCTGTGACATGGCCATGTACTGGATAGCTGAAGAGAATGGCGAGCATCTAAGAAAACTCAGATATCAGTGTGACCAGGAATGTCTCAGTGCAGAAACCCTGCTTTGGGCCTTTTGCTTACTTATTGTTGTGTTGCACTGAATGTCAGGAAGGTCTTTGCCTCAGGCCACCCCTTTGTGAAGCCTGAAGAAAACGGTTTTCAAATGGAAATGAATGGGCCTCACCTGTGGCTCTTTGCTTAATTGCTTTGGAAAGGGATGTGTCTTTATCAGCCTCTTGGACCTGTGTGTGGCTGTGACTTAGATTCTCAGCACCTGATGGATCTTAAGAATGATCCCATGTGAGCTTCCAAAACCAAAATGGCAAAAAATTTCATTCATTGTGGATGAAGTCTCTTGCCTTCCTCTGTTAGGTTCCTGCACTCCATCAAATGAGAATAGGGATTCTTTGGGTCAAATGAGTTCTTCAAAGCCCTGCAGAGGTGCTTGTGTTTTCGCATGACTCTAAATCACCTAAAGAATCGATACCTAAAATCAGTAAGCCTCAAATTGGAGAAACACAGAAGTATTAACGGCAGGCTTATTTGTTCACTCCTGGTTCACAGAAACGGTGTCCAGGCTACCCTGACTTTAGGCAAATGAGGTGCAAACGAGCTGATTTTGGACACTGTCCTGGGCTGCGCCCCTCATGGAAACCTCCAGCCAGAGGTTAAGATGATTGACTATATGGAATAAGATGAGGGCCATGTGGGAGTGTTTTGGTTTTAATTTTGGTCATTTGTGTGGCATTGGAAAAAATGACTGGGTCCACGTGGGCTTGAACTCTGGTGTGATTCCCCTTAGAGACTGGGTTTTGGAACTGAACTCAGAGAAGCATTGCCATGAATTTTGTTGGGATTTTAAGAGGCCACGCATGAAAGTCGCTCTTGGAAACTGAGACCTAGGCCCCGGGTGGATTTCCACAGAGGCCTGGGAATCTCAGCAAGGATATCACATGATTTTATTCTTAAAGAAATGGCAGCCATAGTTGAGAGTCAAAACACACATGGACCTCACATTGTAGACCTCAATGGGCCTGTCCTAATGTGACCTTTTGTCCACTCTTTGGGAAGCCGTGCCTGTGAGAGTTCTCCAGAGATTTCATTGAAATTAGCTTCCTCACCATTTAATGATTGCTGAATGAACTGAAACCCACAGTGCCTCCAACTATATGCTTGAAAAATGGCTAGATAAATACCATGAAATTTTTGAAATTCCTATGACCAGGTGGCACTGGAGAAACATTGGATGTCCAGTTGCTGATCATGAGTATACCAGACAGTGCCTTGATTTACTGAGTTTCATGAAAATGGTGTAGAACAGAGATGCCAGTAAGTTGGAGCCTGCTGAGTAGTGGGTCTAGAGCAGTGGTGGGGAGGTGTTTGATAAAACATCCGTGGTAGGGCCATGTGGATCTACCATTGGATTCCAAATGGCTTGTAACTGACATGGTGCAGCCAGCAGACCCTTATATGTAAAGGCATCTTGTTATATCTAGAGTTTTCAGAGGAAAATTAAGAATCATGTTGATATGGACAAGGGGGCAATGGGGTAAGCTGTAAGAGATAGGAGCCTAGTTGGTGCATTCTCTTGCAGACCCTGACCCACCACACGTGACAGAACTCCCTCCAGCACTGTGTCCCAGTTTAGCTCCTAGTATTTCGTGAAACAAATACCAAACTCACAGTGCAGCAGCAAAAACACCACAAATTGGAGGAAGACCAAATGGCATCACAGTCCACACGGGGAGACACTTAGTCCCCAGTGGCCTCAGTTTACCTACAAAGAGAGGATTCAGCACTGCTTCATCTTGTTCATTGGAAAATAAGAAACCATGTCCTCCAGGTCACATAGATGCAGACCTAGCTTTGATGGTCTCACTACAGAGGAAGCCAAATCTCCTGAAAACTACATATATTTCAAGTGTGGAAGCTCAGAGGCAGTTTCTCAAAAAGTTTTTAGGCCAGCAGAGCTCCATGTTTGTGGAGTGTTTACCCTGTCCCTTAGTTTTGGAAACTCCTCTACCACCTCCAAGGTTGTGAACTCCTGAGCATTTTCCATTCCAGATATGTATTCACTGATTTTGTAACTCTTCTCCTCTAATTGTGTCTTACTTGGGGTGAAGGTAATGTCAAGGCATTGTTCTGGATGAGAGCGGGAGGATATTTGTGCAGCATATATTTACATACACATTGGATTCATTTTCCAATTTTCCATTCGAAATACTGAATCCCTGACACTAACCCATACCTAGTAGACTCAGACTATTCATCCTAATATAATGGAGAAAATTAATCCAACACATTAGAAATACAAGTTCTTCAGAGGAGACATGTTGTATAGTTGGACTTGACATTTGCATTATATAAGGTAGGAGTTATAAATCTAGTCAAATTTTAATTGAAATATTCTCCATGTGTTTTTAAACTTAACAAAAATGTGAATTCTTGTTTCCCTTTTCTGTAGCCTATTCACACATGTATATTTATATGCATATATAGAATCCTACCAGGTATCACACGTACATTTTTGTGAGGTGGCTGTCTTGGCAGATACAAATTGTGAGAAGAGTTCACTCCTCCTAAATGCTGTTGGAAATAAAAATTCAACCTGTAGGAGAGCGTCCTAGTAGAACAACATTATACATTAACTCATGTTCAGTAAAATAAATATTTTTGCATTTGTGGATGATACATATTTACTGATGAATTTCGATTGGCATTTATATTGGTACTTTTTAATGTCTGTGAGTGTTGTGTGTGTGTGTGTGTGTGTGTGTGTGTGTGTGTGTATATAGATATAGATATAGATATAGATATAGATATACTCTGCAAATTTTTCAAAATATGAAATATATGTGTCTAATATACACTCTCTAAATTCATTCATGTTCATATATGTGGATTTATAATCCACTTTTCACAAGATTATAATCAGAAATATCCATCCACTTGAAATACATATTTGTTTCCTAGTACTGAAAACTAACTTCAGTGAATGGTGCATACAAATCCTAATTATTCTACAGTAACTGACCCAGTCTAACATCAATACAAGTAGACTTCTATGGGACATGATATGTAATTTGTCATTCATTTGTATTCCACACTGGTACATTATTGTTTCTTCAGTTTTTGCACATCACAGGATATACATTTCATCCACAAGTTCACAAATTAATAAGCATTTGTTTCAACTTTCACCACTTCTTGCTTCAGAACACATGTATTGTCAGGGTTTCTTGACTGGTCTTTTCATGAGACTTCTTTCCAAACACATTATTTTGAATTTCCATAATCATTTTGAAGCAAAACGCACACACTCTTCATGATAAACCAAAACACTAATATTTCCATTACATATATACCTGGTTGGAATGAATGATTGTATATCAATATACGATTTCCTTTAATTTTTCAGATATCAGTTCAATTCATTATTTAAAGTTCAAAAAAGTTATATTATTTATTCACAGTATGGTCTATTCATGCTTTTTCTCTATGTTCCTAGAAACAGGGTACACCTCTTTGTACCCCCGATTCTCATTTTACATCTTCAATATATTGCTCCCAGAAATGGTGAAAGAAATACTCATGTCACCTCATTATCACAGTAATATTCTGGACAAAAAATGGAAAGGTCACACTTATGATTGTACCAAAGCCTAAATGGAAAGTGAACATGGATTTCTAAAAAACATCCATGTCCAGGTTGCCTAATGCTGTCAATTGTCAATCCTATTGGTGACTACATATTTGTTTTTTTCCTAATTTATATATTCAAACTCAACCCTGTTGAAAATGTCTAATTCTATCACTCACTTTATACTTTGCCTGATTTCGTAATGTTTCTATTGATATCTGCTTTTCTACATATTTTCCCCAGTTCAACATAGTGACTGACTCTTCATATGTGCTGACATTTACATTCACTCAACAACCGAAAGTCTATTGCTAAAGAACTTTTGGTCCAAATCCTATACTCACTCTTCTTCCTAAACCTACCGACTATCTTCCTAATCCTACTGAATATCCCTTTTTGACTGGATGTTCTCTTCTAAATTCAATCATCCAATGTACAAGGTCCTATGCCATTGTATATCGAATTATCTGAGGCATCTTTGCAGAACATCATTCAAAGCTAAGTATCCCAATTAAGGGCAAAACCCTTCTGGGCTTCAAATCATACCTAGATTTCTGTTTTCCTACTTATATTTCACCTCTATATTCTTGTAAATATTGCAGGTTCCCAATACCATTATTCATCACACAGAATCACTCGTAACCCAAATCAAACCTGTTTTTAACCCCAAGTATACACTGTTCCCTCAATCATTTTACAGAAGAGCAGGGACAGAGTGGTTCTTACAATACAGGAAAGTTGGGGACCTTCCACCTGATGAGAACCTCAAATGTCCATGCACAAATGATACCTGGAGAAGTTGTAGGCAGGTTTGAAGCACCTGAGAGAGCAAAAGTCATCTTCCATGGCTAACAACCTGGTCAGGATGAAGGGATGTGTCTGAATCTGCCTCTCTCTCTTCTTATTGTACAGAAGATGGACCAAACCAGGGCTGAGTGGAGAGCTGTTCCCGGGTGCCAATGGTGATATACATTCTACCTTATGAAAGTGTCACAGGAAGTAGGGGCAACCTCCATCTTATGTTACCCTTGGAAGCAACTGTTAGGACAAAGTGGTTGCCAAGGCAGTGACCTCATTCAGTTCCAAAGAATGTGACATACCTCATTTCCTTGGTGATGGAACTCTCTGAAATTGGTATCCAAGAAGCCAGGCACCCAGAGGCAGTCCCAGTCCCAGTCCCAGTGGGCTCACTTGTTTGGATTTACCAAGGACAGAGTCAGTTTTCTTGGTACCTAATGATGTGAGGATGGCCAAATGCCAGGAGAGCTCTGAAGATGGACCTTTCCTGAGAAAACAGGTAGTGGCTAACCACTTTTTCCTGACATCTTCACAGAGTTGGTCAAGGAAACAAGATCTGAGAGAAGACAGGCCATTTCGGGGGAACATAGTATGGCCCACCAGTCAGAGGACACTCCGGATAGTCACAGACCTACTTGGGGGAAGGAGGTGCCTTTGTGGGAGTGGGTGTGGGTTTGTTGTTTTGTCTCATGTTCTGAGAATAGATAGGAAAGGCGGTTTGTTTGGTTTGGAGTGGACAGTTTCTACTAAGTCATTTGACACGACGAGTGTTTCTGTTTCTGTGTATCCCACTGTGTCCGTTGTTGTAGACATTAGAAAAGAGAATGCATTAATGGATGTGTCCTGTCTAGTATAAATCTTCCCATAATTCATCCTGCCCAATATATGAATGGACTGCAGCTTGTCTTATCGATGTGCAACACCTGCTATCTTTCTAAGTTGTTGTTTTCTTCCTGAATTCTGGCCACTCTCCAGAATAGGCTCATGAATTTGTGTCCAAAATATGTACCACCTCCAAGCTCTGTGACATGGCCATGTACTGGATAGCTGAAGAGAATGGCGAGCATCTCAGAAAACTAAGATATCAGTGTGACCAGGAAAGTCTCAGTGCAGAAACCCTGCTTTGGGCCTTTTGCTTACTTATTGTTGTGTTGCACTGAATGTCAGGAAGGTCTTTGCCTCAGGCCACCCCTTTGTGAAGCCTGAAGAAAACGGTTTTCAAATGGAAATGAATGGGCCTCACCTGTGGCTCTTTGCTTAATTGCTTTGGAAAGGGATGTGTCTTTATCAGCCTCTTGGACCTGTGTGTGGCTGTGACTTAGATTCTCAGCACCTGATGGATCTTAAGAATGATCCCATGTGAGCATCCAAAACCAAAATGGCAAAAAATTTCATTCATTGTGGATGAAGTCTCTTGCCTTCCTCTGTTAGGTTCCTGCACTCCATCAAATGAGAATAGGGATTCTTTGGGTCAAATGAGTTCTTCAAAGCCCTGCAGAGGTGCTTGTGTTTTCGCATGACTCTAAATCACCTAAAGAATCGATACCTAAAATCAGTAAGCCTCAAATTGGAGAAACACAGAAGTATTAACGGCAGGCTTATTTGTTCACTCCTGGTTCACAGAAACGGTGTCCAGGCTACCCTGACTTTAGGCAAATGAGGTGCAAACGAGCTGATTTTGGACACTGTCCTGGGCTGCGCCCCTCATGGAAACCTCCAGCCAGAGGTTAAGATGATTGACTATATGGAATAAGATGAGGGCCATGTGGGAGTGTTTTGGTTTTAATTTTGGTCATTTGTGTGGCATTGGAAAAAATGACTGGGTCCACGTGGGCTTGAACTCTGGTGTGATTCCCCTTAGAGACTGGGTTTTGGAACTGAACTCAGAGAAGCATTGCCATGAATTTTGTTGGGATTTTAAGAGGCCACGCATGAAAGTCGCTCTTGGAAACTGAGACCTAGGCCCCGGGTGGATTTCCACAGAGGCCTGGGAATCTCAGCAAGGATATCACATGATTTTATTCTTAAAGAAATGGCAGCCATAGTTGAGAGTCAAAACACACATGGACCTCACATTGTAGACCTCAATGGGCCTGTCCTAATGTGACCTTTTGTCCACTCTTTGGGAAGCCGTGCCTGTGAGAGTTCTCCAGAGATTTCATTGAAATTAGCTTCCTCACCATTTAATGATTGCTGAATGAACTGAAACCCACAGTGCCTCCAACTATATGCTTGAAAAATGGCTAGATAAATACCATGAAATTTTTGAAATTCCTATGACCAGGTGGCACTGGAGAAACATTGGATGTCCAGTTGCTGATCATGAGTATACCAGACAGTGCCTTGATTTACTGAGTTTCATGAAAATGGTGTAGAACAGAGATGCCAGTAAGTTGGAGCCTGCTGAGTAGTGGGTCTAGAGCAGTGGTGGGGAGGTGTTTGATAAAACATCCGTGGTAGGGCCATGTGGATCTACCATTGGATTCCAAATGGCTTGTAACTGACATGGTGCAGCCAGCAGACCCTTATATGTAAAGGCATCTTGTTATATCTAGAGTTTTCAGAGGAAAATTAAGAATCATGTTGATATGGACAAGGGGGCAATGGGGTAAGCTGTAAGAGATAGGAGCCTAGTTGGTGCATTCTCTTGCAGACCCTGACCCACCACACGTGACAGAACTCCCTCCAGCACTGTGTCCCAGTTTAGCTCCTAGTATTTCGTGAAACAAATACCAAACTCACAGTGCAGCAGCAAAAACACCACAAATTGGAGGAAGACCAAATGGCATCACAGTCCACACGGGGAGACACTTAGTCCCCAGTGGCCTCAGTTTACCTACAAAGAGAGGATTCAGCACTGCTTCATCTTGTTCATTGGAAAATAAGAAACAATGTCCTCCAGGTCACATAGATGCAGACCCAGCTTTGAAGGTCTCACTACAGAGGAAGCCAAATCTCCTGAAAACTACATATATTTCAAGTGTGGAAGCTCAGAGGCAGTTTCTCAAAAAGTTTTTAGGCCAGCGGAGCTCCACGTTTGTGGATTGTTTACCCTGTCCCTTAGTTTTGGAAAGTCCTCTACCACCTCCAAGGTTGTGAACTCCTGAGCATTTTCCATTCCAGATATGTATTCACTGATTTTGTAACTCTTCTCCTCTAATTGTGTCTTACTTGGGGTGAAGGTAATGTCAAGGCATTGTTCTGGATGAGAGCGGGAGGATATTTGTGCAGCATATATTTACATACACATTGGATTCATTTTCCAATTTTCCATTCGAAATACTGAATCCCTGACACTAACCCTTACCTAGTAGACTCAGACTATTCATCCTAATATAATGGAGAAAATTAATCCAACACATTAGAAATACAAGTACTTCAGAGGAGACATGTTGTATAGTTGGACTTGACATTTGCATTATATAAGGTAGGAGTTATAAATCTAGTCAAATTTTAATTGAAATATTCTCCATGTGTTTTTTTTTAACTTAACAAATATGTGAATTCTCGTTTCCCTTTTCTGTAGCCTATTCACACATGTATATTTATATGCATATATAGAATCCTACCAGGTATCACACGTACATTTTTGTGAAGTGGCTGTCTTGGCAGATACAAATTGTGAGAAGAGTTCACTCCTCCTAAATGCTGTTGGAAATGAAAATTCAACCTGTAGGAGAGCGTCCTAGTAGAACAACATTATACATTAACTCATGTTCAGTAAAATAAATATTTTTGCATTTGTGGATGATACATATTTACTGATGAATTTCGATTGGCATTTATATTGGTACTTTTTAATGTCTGTGAGTGTTGTGTGTGTGTGTGTGTGTGTGTGTGTGTGTGTGTATAGATATAGATATAGATATAGATATACTCTCCAAATTTTTCAAAATATGAAATATATGTGTCTAATATACACTCTCTAAATTCATTCATGTTCATGTATGTGGATTTATAATCCACTTTTCACAAGATTATAATCAGAAATATTCATCCACCTGAAATACATATTTGTTTCCTCGTACTGAAAACTAACATCAGTGAATGGTGCATACAAATCCTAATTATTCTACAGTAACTGACCCAGTCTAACATCAATGCAAGTAGACTTCTATGGGATATGATATGTAATTTGTCATTCATTTGTATTCCACACTGGTACATTATTGTTTCTTCAGTTTTTGCACATCACAGGATATACATTTCATCCACAAGTTCACAAATTAATAAGCATTTGTTTCAACTTTCACCACTTCTTGCTTCAGAACACATGTATTGTCAGGGTTTCTTGACTGGTCTTTTCATGAGACTTCTTTCCAAACACATTATTTTGAATTTCCATAATCATTTTGAAGCAAAACTCACACACTCTTCATGATAAACCAAAACACTAATATTTCCATTACATATATACCTGGTTGGAATGAATGATTGTATATCAATATACGATTTCCTTTAATTTTTCAGATATCAGTTCAATTCATTATTTAAAGTTCAAAAAAGTTATATTATTTATTCACAGTATGGTCTATTCATGCTTTTTCTCTATGTTCCTAGAAACAGGGTACACCTCTTTGTACCCCCGATTCTCATTTTACATCTTCAATATATTGCTCCCAGAAATGGTGAAAGAAATACTCATGTCACCTCATTATCACAGTAATATTCTGGACAAAAAATGGAAAGGTCACACTTATGATTGTACCAAAGCCTAAATGGAAAGTGAACATGGATTTCTAAAAACATCCATGTCCAGGTTGCCTAATGCTGTCAATTGTCAATCCTATTGGTGACTACATATTTGTTTTTTTCCTAATTTATATATTCAAACTCAACCCTGTTGAAAATGTCTAATTCTATCACTCACTTTATACTTTGCCTGATTTCGTAATGTTTCTATTGATATCTGCTTTTCTACATATTTTCCCCAGTTCAACATAGTGACTGACTCTTCATATGTGCTGACATTTACATTCACTCAACAACCGAAAGTCTATTGCTAAAGAACTTTTGGTCCAAATCCTATACTCACTCTTCTTCCTAAACCTACCGACTATCTTCCTAATCCTACTGAATATCCCTTTTTGACTGGATGTTCTCTTCTAAATTCAATCATCCAATGTACAAGGTCCTATGCCATTGTATATCGAATTATCTGAGGCATCTTTGCAGAACATCATTCAAAGCTAAGTATCCCAATTAAGGGCAAAACACTTCTGGGCTTCTAATCATACCTAGATTTCTGTTTTCCTACTTATATTTCACCTCTATATTCTTGTAAATATTGCAGGTTCCCAATACCATTATTCATCACACACAATCACTTGTAACCCAAATCAAACCTGTTTTTAACCCCAAGTATACACTGTTCCCTCAATCATTTTACAGAAGAGCAAGGACAGAGTGGTTCTTACAATACAGGAAAGTTGGGGACCTTCCACCTGATGAGAACCTCAAATGTCCATGCACAAATGATACCTGGAGAAGTTGTAGGCAGGTTTGAAGCACCTGAGAGAGCAAAAGTCATCTTCCATGGCAAACAACCTGGTCAGGATGAAGGGATGTGTCTGCCTCTCTCTCTTCCTATTGTACAGAAGATGGACCAAACCAGGGCTGAGTGGAGAGCTGTTCCCGGGTGCCAATGGTGATATACATTCTACCTTATGAAAGTGTCACAGGAAGTAGGGGCAACCTCCATCTTATGTTACCCTTGGAAGCAACTGTTAGGACAAAGTGGTTGCCAAGGCAGTGACCTCATTCAGTTCCAAAGAATGTGACATACCTCATTTCCTTGGTGATGGAACTCTCTGAACTTGGTATCCAAGAAGCCAGGCACCCAGAGGCAGTCCCAGTCCCAGGCCCAGTGGGCTCACTTGTTTGGATTTACCAAGGACAGAGTCAGTTTTCTTGGTACCTAATGATGTGAGGATGGCCAAATGCCAGGAGAGCTCTGAAGATGGACCTTTCCTGAGAAAACAGGTAGTGGCTAACCACTTATTCCTGACATCTTCACAGAGTTGGTCAAGGAAACAAGATCTGAGAGAAGACAGGCCATTTCGGGGGAACATAGTATGGCCCACCAGTCAGAGGACACTCCGGATAGTCACAGACCTACTTGGGGGAAGGAGGTGCCTTTGTGGGAGTGGGTGTGGGTTTGTTGTTTTGTCTCATGTTCTGAGAATAGATAGGAAAGGCGGTTTGTTTGGTTTGGAGTGGACAGTTTCTAATAAGTCATTTGACACGACGAGTGTTCCTGTTTCTGTGTATCCCACTGTGTCAGTTGTTGTAGACATTAGAAAAGAGAATGCATTAATGGATGTGTCCTGTCTAGTATAAATCTTCCCATAATTCATCCTGCCCAATATATGAATGGACT
Organism: Callospermophilus lateralis; assembly: GCF_048772815.1. NCBI lineage: Eukaryota > Metazoa > Chordata > Mammalia > Rodentia > Sciuridae > Callospermophilus > Callospermophilus lateralis. Next base: position 424,220 of record NW_027512575.1, on the reverse strand, counting down.
GCAGCTTGTCTTATCGATGTGCAACACCTGCTATCTTTCTAAGTTGTTGTTTTCTTCCTGAATTCTGGCCACTCTCCAGAATAGGCTCATGGATTTGTGTCCAAAATATGTACCACCTCCAAGCTCTGTGACATGGCCATGTACTGGATAGCTGAAGAGAATGGCGAGCATCTCAGAAAACTAAGATATCAGTGTGACCAGGAAAGTCTCAGTGCAGAAACCCTGCTTTGGGCCTTTTGCTTACTTATTGTTGTGTTGCACTGAATGTCAGGAAGGTCTTTGCCTCAGGCCACCCCTTTGTGAAGCCTGAAGAAAACAGTTTTCAAATGGAAATGAATGGGCCTCACCTGTGGCTCTTTGCTTAATTGCTTTGGAAAGGGATGTGTCTTTATCAGCCTCTTGGACCTGTGTGTGGCTGTGACTTAGATTCTCAGCACCTGATGGATCTTAAGAATGATCCCATGTGAGCTTCCAAAACCAAAATGGCAAAAAATTTCATTAATTGTAGATGAAGTCTCTTGCCTTCCTCTGTTAGGTTCCTGCACTCCATCAAATGAGAATAGGGATTCTTTGGGTCAAATGAGTTCTTCAAAGCCCTGCAGAGGTGCTTGTGTTTTCAGATGACTCTAAATCACCTAAAGAATCGATACCTAAAATCAGTAGGCCTCAAATTGGAGAAACACAGAAGTATTAACGGCAGGCTTATTTGTTCACTCCTGGTTCACAGAAACGGTGTCCAGGCTACCCTGACTTTAGGCAAATGAGGGGCAAACGAGCTGATTTTGGACACTGTCCTGGGCTGCGCCCCTCATGGAAACCTCCAGCCAGAGGTTAAGATGATTGACTATATGGAATAAGATGAGGGCCATGTGGGAGTGTTTTGGTTTTAATTTTGGTCATTTGTGTGGCATTGGAAAAAATGACTGGGTCCACGTGGGCTTGAACTCTGGTGTGATTCCCCTTAGAGACTGGGTTTTGGAACTGAACTCAGAGAAGCATTGCCATGAATTTTGTTGAGATTTTAAGAGGCCACGCAAGAAAGTCGCTCTTGGAAACTGAGACCTAGGCCCCGGGTAGATTTCCACAGAGGCCTGGGAATCTCAGCAAGGATATCACATGATTTTATTCTTAAAGAAATGGCAGCCATAGTTGAGAGTCAAAACACACATGGACCTCACATTGTAGACCTCAATGGGCCTGGCCTAATGTGACCTTTTGTCCACTCTTTGGGAAGCGGTGCCTGTGAGAGTTCTCCAGAGATTTCATTGAAATGAGCTTCCTCACCATTTAATGTTTGCTGAATGAACTGAAACCCACAGTGCCTCCAACTATATGCTTGAAAAATGGCTAGATAAATACCATGAAATTTTTGAAATTCCTATGACCAGGTGGCACTGGAGAAACATTGGATGTCCAGTTGTTGATCATGAGTATACCAGACAGTGCCTTGATTTACTGAGTTTCATGAAAATGGTGTAGAACAGAGATGCCAGTAAGTTGGAGCCTGCTGAGTAGTGGGTCTAGAGCAGTGGTGGGGAGGTGTTTGATAAAACATCCGTGGTAGGGCCATGTGGATCTACCATTGGATTCCAAATGGCTTGTAACTGACATGGTGCAGCCAGCAGACCCTTATATGTAAATTCATCTTTTTATATGGAGAGTTTTCAGAGGAAAATTAAGAATCATGTTGATATGGACAAGGGGGCAATGGGGCAAGCTGTGAGAGATAGGAGCCTAGTTGGTGCATTCTCTTGCAGACCCTGACCCACCACACGTGACAGAACTCCCTCCAGCACTGTGTCCCAGTTTAGCTCCTAGTATTTCGTGAAACAAATACAAAACTCACAGTGCAGCAGCAAAAACACCACAAATTGGAGGAGGACCAAATGGCATCACAGTCCACACGGGGAGACACTTAGTCCCCAGTGGCCTCAGTTTACCTACAAAGAGAGGATTCAGCACTGCTTCATCTTGTTCATTGGAAAATAAGAAACCATGTCCTCCAGGTCACATAGATGCAGACACAGATTTGATGGTCTCACTACAGAGGAAGCCAAATCTCCTGAAAACTACATATATTTCAAGTGTGGAAGCTCAGAGGCAGTTTCTCAAAAAGTTTTTAGGCCAGCAGAGCTCCATGTTTGTGGAGTGTTTACCCTGTCCCTTAGTTTTGGAATCTGCTCTACCACCTCCAAGGTTGTGAACTCCTGAGCATTTTCCATTCCAGATATGTATTCACTGATTTTGTAACTCTTCTCCTCTAATTGTGTCTTACTTGGGGTGAAGGTAATGTCAAGGCATTGTTCTGGATGAGAGCGGGAGGATATTTGTGCAGCATATATTTACATACACATTGGATTCATTTTCCAATTTTCCATTCGAAATACTGAATCCCTGACACTAACCCATACCTAGTAGACTCAGACTATTCATCCTAATATAATGGAGAAAATTAACCCAACACAATAGAAATACAAGCACTTCAGAGGAGACATGTTGTATAGTTGGACTTGACATTTGCATTATATAAGGTAGGAGTTATAAATCTAGTCAAATTTTAATTGAAATATTCTCCATGTGTTTTTAAACTTAACAAATATGTGAATTCTTGTTTCCCTTTTCTGTAGCCTATTCACACATGCATATTTATATGCATATATAGAATCCTACCAGGTATCACACGTACATTTTTGTGAGGTGGCTGTCTTGGCAGATACAAATAGTGAGAAGAGTTCACTCCTCCTAAATGCTGTTGGAAATGAAAATTCAACCTGTAGGAGAGCGTCCTAGTAGAACAACATTATACATTAACTCATGTTCAGTAAAATAAATATTTTTGCATTTGTGGATGATACATATTTACTGATGAATTTTGATTGGCATTTATATTGGTACTTTTTAATGTCTGTGAGTGTTGTGTGTGTGTGTGTGTGTGTGTGTGTGTATATAGATGTAGATATAGATATAGATATACTCTCCAAATTTTTCAAAATATGAAATATATGTGTCTAATATACACTCTCTAAATTCATTCATGTTCATGTATGTGGATTTATAATCCACTTTTCACAAGAATATAATCAGAAATATTCATCCACCTGAAATACATATTTGTTTCCTCGTACTGAAAATTAACTTCAGTGAATGGTGCATACAAATCCTAATTATTCTACAGTAACTGACCCAGTCTAACATCAATGCAAGTAGAATCCTATGGGACATGATATGTAATTTGTCATTCATTTGTATTCGACACTGGTACATTATTATTTCTTCAGTTTTTGTACATCATAAGATATATATTTGCCAAGGCAGTGACCTCATTCAGTTCCAAAGAATGTGACATACCTCATTTCCTTGGTGATGGAACTCTCTGAACTTTGTATCCAAGGAGCCAGGCACCCAGAGGCAGTTTCAGTCCCAGTCCCAGTGGGCTCTCTTGTTTGGATTTAGCAAGGATAGAGTCAGTCATTCTTGGTACCTACTGAAGTGAGGATTACCAAATGCCTGGAGAGCTCTGAAGAGGGAACTTTCCTGAGAAAGCAGGTAGTAGCTCTCCATTTTTTCCTTACAACTTTACAGAGTTCTCCAAGGAAAACAGATCTGAGAGAAGACAGGCCATTTCGGAAGAACAGAGTATGGCCACCAGTCAGAGGACACTCTGGTTAGTCACACACCTACTTGGGGAAGGAGGTGCCTTTTTGGGAGTGGGTGTGGGTTTGTGGTTTGTCTCATGTTCTGAAAATAGGTAGGAATGGCGGTTTGTTTGTTTTGGAGTGAACTGTTTCTGGTAATCGTTTGACGAGGTGAGTGTTTCCATGTCTGTGTATCCCACTGTGCCTGTGGTAGTAGACATGAGAAAAGAGAATGCAGCAATGGATGTGTCATGTCTAGTATAAAGCTTCCCAGCATTCATCCTGCCCAATTTATGAATGGAGTGTGGCTTGCCTTATGCACGGGCAACACCTAATACCTTCCTAAGTCCCTGTTTTCTTCCTGAATTCTGGCCACTCTCTAGAATAGGCTCATGGTTATGTGTCCAAGATATGTACCAAATCCAAGGTCTTTGACATGGCCATGTACTGGATACCTGAATGGAATGGCCCGCATCTCAGAAAACTCAGATATCAGTGTGATCAGGAAAGTCTCAGTGGAGATACCCTGCTTTGGGCCTTTTGCTTACCTATTGTTCTGTTGCCCTGAATATCAGAAAGGTCTTTGACTCATGCAACCCCTTTGTTAAGCCTGAAGAAAACAGTTTTCAAATGGAAATGAATGTGCATCACCTCTGGCTCTTTGCTTAATTTCATTGGAAAAGGATGTGTCTGATTCAGGCCCTTTGCCCTGTTTAGGCTGTGACTTAGATTCTCAGCACCTGATGGATGTAAAGAAAGATCCCATATGTGCATCTAAACCAAAATGGAAAAACGTTCAATCAATGTGCATGAATTATATTGCCTTCCTTTGTTAGGTTTCTGAAATCCATCATGTCAGAATAGGGATCCTTTTGGTGAAATGAGTTCTTCAAATCTCTGCAGAGGTGCTTGCCTTTTCTCATGACTCCAATTCACAAAAAGAATCTAGACCCCACAGTCAGAGAGCCTCAAATTGGAGAAGCGAAGCAGTATTAAGGGCAGGCCTATTTGATCACTCCTGGTTCACAGGAAGGGTGTCCAAGCCACCCTGACATTCGGCAAATGAGGGGCAAGGGAGCTTATTTTGGACACTGTCTTGGGATGTGCCTCTCATGAAAACCTCCATCCAGATGTTATGATGAGTATCTTTATGGTAGAAGATGAGGGCCATGTAGGAGTGTTTTGGTTATAATTGTGGTCATTTGTGTGGCAGTTGGAAGAGATGACTGGGTCCACCTGGGCTTGAATTCTGCTGTGATTCCCCTTAGAGACTGAGTTCTGGAACTGACCTCAGAGAAGTATTGACATGAATTGTGTTGGGATTTTAGGAGGCCAGGAATGAGAGTTGCCATTGGAACCTGGGATCAAGGCCCAGAGTGGCTTTCCACAGAACACTGGGAATCACAGCCAGGATATTACATGATTTTATTCTGAAAGACTTGGCAGGCATAATTGAGATTCAAAACACACTTGGACCTCGCTTTGTAGACCTCAATGGGCCTGGCTTCATGTGACTTTTTGGCCACTCTTTGGGTAGACTTGCCTGTGAGAGTGCTCCAGAGATTTTTCTGAAATTAGCTTCCTCACCATTTAATGGTTCCTGAATGAATTGAAACCAACATTGCCTCCAAATGCATCTGTGAAAAAATGCTAGATAATTACCATGAAATTTTAGAAATTCCGATGACCAGCTGGCACTGGAGGACCTTTGATGTCCTGTTGATGATCATGAGTATAACAGACAGGGCCTTGATTGACTGGGTTTCATGAAAATGGTGTAGAACAGAGATGCCAGTAAGTTGGGGCCTGGTAAGTAGTGGGCCTAGAGCTGTGTTATGCAAATGTGTGATAAAACATCTGTGATGGGGCCATGTGGATCTTCCATTGGCTTCCAAATGGCTGTGACTGACATGGTGCAACCATCACACCCATATATGTAAAGGCATATTTTTATATGGAGAGGTTTCAGGGCAATGTTCAGTATCATGTTGCTATTGTCAAGGGGGCAAGCTACTTGAGATAGAACCCTGGTTGGTGCATTCTCCTGGAGACCCTGCCAACCACACCTGACAGAACTCCCTTCAGCACTGTGTCCCATTTGAACTCGTTGTATTTCATGAAGCAAATACCAAACTCCCAGTGCAGCAGCAAGAAACACCACGAAAATTGGAGGATGACCATTGGTTTCACAGTCCACACGGGAAGACCCTTAGCCCTCAGTGGCCACAGTTTACCTACAAAAAGAGAATTCATCACTGCTGCCTCATTTTTATTTGAAAATAAGTAACCATTTCCTCCAGGTCACATAGATGCAGATCCAGCTTTGATGGTTTCACTACAAATAAAGCTAAAGCTCCTGACAACAACATATATTTCAAGTGCCCAACCTCAGAGGCAGATTCTCAAAAAGTCTTTTGGCCAGCAGAGCTCCATGTTTGTGGAGTGTTTACCCTGTCTCTTACTTTTGGAAACTCCTCTACCACCTCCAAAGATGTGAAATCTGGAGCATTTTCCATTCTAGATATGTATTCACAGATTTTCTAACTCTTCTCCTCTAATTGTGTCTTACTTGGGGCGAAGGTAATGTCAAGGCATTGTTCTGGAGGAGAGTGGGAAGATTTTTCCATAGCATATATTTGCATACACATTGGATTCAGTGTCCTATTTTCAATTCAAAATACTGAATACCTGACTCTAACCCATACCCTACCAGACTCTGACTACTAATCCTAATATGATGGAGAAAAATAACCCATAAAGAATAGAAATACAAGCAGTTCAGAGTAGGCATGGTGTATAGATGGACTTGCCTTTTGCATGATACAGAGTTGGAGTTATAAATCTAGTCAATTGTTTGTTGAAATAGTTGTCCTTGTATTTTTAAGGTTAACAAATATGTGAATTCCTGTCTCCCTTTCTCTGTATTCTTATATGCACATATAGATTCCTATCTGGTACCACACGTACATTCTTGTGAGGTGGCTGACTTGGCAGATACAAATTGTTAGAAGAGATCACTCCTACTAAACCCTGTTGGAACTGAATATTCAACCTATGGGTGAGCTTGCTAGTTGAACAGCATTATACATAAATCCATGTTCAGTAAAATGAATATTTTTAGATCTGTGGATGGTATATATTTTATAATGAATTTTGATTGACATATATATTGCTACTTTTTTGTCTGTGTGTGTGTTTTATGTATATGTATACATATGTGTGTGTATATATATATATATATATATATATATATATATATATATATACACTCTCCTGATTTTTCAAAATATGAAATATATGTGTCTTATATTCACTCCCTAAATTCATTCATGTTCATGTATGTGGATTTATAATCAACTATTCACAAGATTATTCTCAGAAATATTCATCCACCTGAAATTTGCCCAATGCTCTCAAATGTCAATCCTATTTGTGACTACATATTTGTTTCTTCCTAAGATTATATATTTAAACTCAACCCTGTTCAAAATGTCTAATCCTATCACTCACTTTATACTCTGCCTGATTTTGTAATGTCTATATTGATATATGCTTTCCTACATATTTTCCCCAGTTCATCATTGTGACTGACTCTTCACCTGTGCTGACATTTACATTCACTCTCTAATCGAAATCCTATTGCTAAGAAACTTTTGTTCCAAATCTTATACTCACCCTTCTTCCTAAACTTATTGACTATCTTCCTAATGCTACAGACTATCCCTTTTGACTGGATGTTCTCTTCTACATTTAATCATCCAAGTAAATGTGGTGCGAGCTTCAGAGGAGGAGACTACCAACAGACTATCTCATGCAACATCAAAGGGTTTATTGGGTGTCCAGCATGCTGGGGTTCAGAGCTCACCTGAATAGAGCAGATAGCCCTGAGAATAGCTGAAGTAGAGCTTATATACTTTCCCTGGAGAGGGAAGGGAGGGAATTGTATTGATGGGTCAGGGTGAGTGGGCGGTTTGCATGCAACTGGGAGAGGGAGTACATTCTGCAATTTGGCAGCTGGGGATAGAACATTCTGGGAACAAGATCTGCAAACATTTCTCAAGATTTCAACAGTGTTCTGTTACGCATACAGAAAAACAAGATGTGACAAGTACCTATTTTATTAATATTTCATTCCCCACTTCTTCTTCTGGCTAATTTTAATCATAAAAATGATCATTGGAGGGTGTCACATTCAATGTCTGCTAGTGGGGTATTACCATAAGTTTAACTCGTCCAATTTGAGCCTGGAGAAAAGACATTACACGGTTGAGCAAACAGGGTTTTATAGTTAGCAATAATATGAGGATTATTATTGGACCGGCCAGGGTTGATAAAAACGTAGTTAACCAGGGGGACTGTGTGAACCAAGACTCAAGCCACCCTTTTTGGGCCTCTCTCACTTGTTGATGCTCTTCAAGGTGTCTTTTAAATTTACTCACAGACTTTATTACAACTCCAGTATAGTCAGCATAAAAACAACATTCTTCCCTCAATGCAGCACAAAGGCCCCCTTCTCTAATGAAGAGGAGGTCCAACCCTCAATTGTTCTGTAAAACAACTTCAGAGAGAGAGGTTAAAGTTTCATGCAAAGCCCTGAAGGAGGTTTCTAATATCTTACTTTTGCTCTATTGATGCTTCTAATTGGGTCATCTTTTGTGTCCCATGGACAATGCCACTGGTTCCTCTGCCCACCCGTGCAGCAACTCCTAATCCTAATAGGATGGCTAAAGTGAGGGATATATGTTCTCAGTGGAACCGGTTGTATGCCCCCCCTATTTGATCTTCAAATGAACCTGCGTCATGATAGAGCACTCTGGGAAACATCTGCACCATTACACAATTTATCACATATCTTGATCATTTCATGAAAACATAAACGATGTTTAAGTATATAGAATTATGCTGTTGTAGGCACTGACAAAGCAAGGCACCTAAGATAGCACTCAAGAGAGGGAAACAGTCCTATTTGGTTGCAACCGGATTCAGAGGGCATTGCTTCTATTGTAATCAATTAATCCCCTGAAACTCAAGTTTAGGTAGTTTCAGAATTTTGTACCCAACATATAAGGGATGGGGCTCAGAAGTTCACAGTCTTCAGAAGTTTGAAAAAGCAGTATTTGTTTCTGTTTTTCCTTCTGTTCTGGGCAAGTTAACTTTTCAAGGACACCTGGGAGGAGGAGAGCTTTTTCTTCCCTTTCTTATTTTCCCCCTGCCAGCTGTTACCATGGAGCCCGGTTGGTAATTTCTTTATCTTAGAAATGTAGCCATCTCTGTGAAGCCCCAGCTGAAGGCCAGAGGACTTGTTCACATATTTTGTGAAAAACTAGTTAGGGGTTGTCTAGCTTAGAAGTACTGAGATTTTTAGCCAGTGGCCAAGTAGAACAGGGCAATACAAAAGAGAATGTTTATCTACATTAAAGTCTTTATTGGGACTGTTTGGCTGAAAGTTCAAAACTCAGCCATGGTGAAGACTTCTGAAGAAGGTCATTTAAGACTTTTCTGTGGGCCTGGTACAGAGGGGGAAAGACGGGGAAGTTGGGGCTGAGAGCACCTCCGAGGATCTGAGAATGAGGGAAAAGAGAGATGTAAAAGAATAATGCGAAAGGGTATTGGGAATTTCCTAGCAGCAAACTTGAGCAGTAGATCAGGTAGAGCAGAGTGAAAGACGGGAGTGAGGATCCCAAAATCCTGTGAGGGACTTTAAATTTTAGTAACCTGTTTTCAGTGATGACAAAGCAACTTTAAAGGCCAATTATATTACATCTTGGATAAGGGTCTCAGGGCTCTCCTCAGCTCGTTTGAGCATTGAGTTAGCTGGTAAGAGGACCTGGTGGGACCCGGTGAGGGCACTGACAGGAGATGAGAGGAATGAGTCGGTGGAGCGGTACCTATGTACCTGCTACCTCAGCAAGGGGGCGATGGTCAGAGAAGTGGTGGACCTTTTGGTTTCTGATCTAGTTATTGGAGAGGAGAAATCAAGTTGCTGAGATGGGAGTGACAGCAGAGGGTCTGGAGCAGAAGGCTGAGGAAAAGGATCTATTGGAGAAGCATAGTTCAGAATGTGAGTGAAGGAGGGAAAAGGCTTCCACATAGGGGAATTTCCTTTCACTCTTTTGAGCACTTGCAGAAGTCAAAAAGGTCACACAAAATTTGAGGATCTAGAGACCCCTCTGGGTGCCATAGTTTTTGGTTGTCTAATTTTTAATGTGGCCAATGCTGTGTACTGAATTTGATGAAGAATTGGGGTTCCGTCAGGCAGCCCCTGTATGCACACATTCCCATGACATACAGAAAACGTCGGCTTTTCCCCCACACAGCCATTACTCTTTGTGGCTTTGATAGTCTGCCAGGCAAACTTAGTAATCTAGACTAGCCAACCTGCATCTGGCTCGCGTGTCCCTACATCCATAATGTTTGTTTCCATTATCTATGGTACAGAAGGGATTTAATGGTATTTTAGTGGGATCCTCTTCATCAGGGATATCACAATAGGAAATACCTATAGCCAGCTAACAAATGTCTGGGTGGAGAGATGGCCACCAGGTCCCTAAGGGGGCTGTATGCGAGATAGACCATACTTCTTTTCCACTAGGATTTGTGATCAGCCATCACTGCTTAATGGGCTGATGAGGGTTAGGACTACTTGTAGCCAAGGGGAGAGTATATAACCTTAATCACATTGCAAATACACAATTTGAAACTGTTACCAGTCTTTTTCAGTTTCCAGAAAGATTCTGTACAGGGAGCAGGCTTGAGATGAGAGGCATGGATCCAGGAAGTGATTCTGTTTACGTTTACCACTGTAGGTGTTATAATAGCACCTGGTATGGTCCTTTTCAGCGGGGTACCAGGGATGACACCTGATATCATCTTACATAGATGAAATCTCTTACTTGATATGGATGTGGAATCCCCTGGTTCCCAGTTGGGTAGGCAGTGGCCAGCTGTTTTCACAGGTATTACTGAGTTCTTTCAAGATCTTTAAGTCTGTCAAGCAAGGGGGTGTGGAAAGGATCTTTAGGTCTTACAGTTGGGCTTAGGTCCCCTATTGGAGGAGGGCCACCATAAAGAATTTCACACGTGGTAAGGTTACTCAAAGAAACAAAGGGATTTTTTCTTGCATGAAACATTGCATAAGGCAGGAGCATAGTCCAATCTTATGCTGGTCTCTAAGCTTAATTTCGTTAAGGTCTCTTTAATGGTTCTATTCATTCTTTCTACTTGTCTTGAACTCTGTGGTCTATAAGCACAATTTAACTTCCAATTAATCCCCAGGTTCCTGGCTAACCCCTGACTTACCTGGGCCATGAACATCGGTCCATTGTCAGATCCTATTACCGGCTTAGCTTCCTCCAATGGTAGAGAGGCTTAGTCAGCAGCAGCGGAATCACTTAGAGTGTGTTGTGTGTTAGGGGACGAGGGCAGGGGATAAGGAGGGGGAGAAGAGTCCAGTAGAGTCAAATCTGTGACTCAGGGAGAACAGAGGGTGGAGGAGGAGGAGGTTGAGAGGGTTTGAGAGATCATGGGGGAAGGAGTAGAAGCAGAGGTAGGGGCAAGGAAAGGCTTCACCCATGGAGGAGGAGATTTGCAGAGGTCCTGCCAAGTTAAGATATATGGCTGTTGATCCGGATGGCTATGTGGCGCTGGCTGAAAGACAATACCTCTGACTTTTTAAATTAGTGGGAAGTAGAAAGATCCTTCTAGGGGCCATACGACTCCAAAGATGGGCCATTCTGAGGCACAGAGATTCTGCCAGGTCCAGCGTTTTACTAAAAAAAGAAAGATTCTGAGCCCTTAAGCGGACTTTGGTCCAGTGATCAAGGGTCAGGGACAGAGGCATTGACGTGCTCTGTTCCATAATGAAAGTTCCACAAACAGTAAAAGCAAGGACACACGACACAGATAAGACAAGACCATAAAGACAGGCAATGAACGTCCAACACTGAGACCAGGAATGAGTAGCCGGCAAAACCCAATGGTATGGCAATAACGAATCTAAAAGAAAATATCACTGAGTCGAGAAGACTATTGTTCCTTGATTTCCCGAGTTCTCTGCGGGGTCCTCCAGAGAGGTGCCCTTTGTCTCTGTGACACGTCTCTCAGCCACCGTCGGAGAGAGCCCAGGCTCTTCATCGCCAGCAATTTTGCCAAGCCCTAACAAGAAACCTGAAACCGGAAAGAGGCGCCTTACTTGCTCCGAGAGGAGCCCGTTGGGGTCTCTCGTCCGCCACTGCTGGAACTCGGTGGAACCTCAATATGTAAAGGTCAGGCGAGTGTCAGAGGAAGATACTACCAAGAGACTGTCTCATGCAACAGCAAAGGGTTTATTTGTGGTCCAGCATGCTGGAGCTCAGAGCTAAATTAAATAGAGCAGAGACCTCTGAGAACAGCTTAAGCAGAGCTTATATACTTTCCTTGGAGAGGGAAGAGAGGGAAGTTTAGTGATGGGTAAGGGCGAGTGGGCGATTTGCATGACACCGAGTGAGGGAGTACATTCTGCAGTTCGGCTGTTGGGAACAGTACATTCTAGAACAAGATTAGCAAACATTTCTCAAGATTTCAAAAGTGTTTTGTTAAGCATACAGAAAAACAGGAAGTGACAAGTACCTATTTTATTAATTTTATTAACCTTTCACTACCGACCATGCCTTTTTGACTTGATGTTCCTTCTACATTAATTCATGCAACGTACAAGGTGCTATGCCATTGTATATCGATTTATCTGAGACAACTCTGCAGAACGTAATTCAACACCACGTATCCCTATCAAGGGCCCAATGCCCTTCTGGCCTTCAAATCAGACTTAGATTTCTTTTTTCATACATATATTTCACCTATATATTCTTCTACACATAGCAAGTTCTCAATACGATCATTCATCCAGCAAAATGATTTCTAACCCAAATCGAGCATGTTTTTAACCATAACCGGACACTGTTCCCTCAATCTAACTTTACAGAAGAGCAGGGAAGGAGTTGATATTACAATACAGAAATGTAGAAAAACTTCCACCTGCTGAGAACCTCAAAGGTCCATGCAGAAATGATCCCTGGAGAAGATGTAGGAAGCAATAAAGGACCTGAGAGACCAAAAGTCATCTTCCATGGCAAAGAACCCTGTCAGGATAAAAGGTTGTGTCTGAATCAGATTTTTTTTTAATGTAGAGATCATGGACCAAACCAGGCCTGTGTGGAGATCTATTCCTGGATGCCTTTGGTTGATATACCATTCTAACTTGTGAAAATGTCACAGGAAGTAGGGGCAGCCTCAATCTCTTGGGACCCTTGGAAGCAACAGTTAGGACAAAGTGGCTTCCAAGACAGTGCCCTCATTCAGTTCAGGAAGGAAGTGACCTCACCTCACTTTCTTGGTGATGGAACTCTCTGAACGTGGGATCCAGGAAGCCAGGCACACAGAGCCAATCCCAGTCCCAGTCCCAGTGGTCTCACTTGTTTGGATTTACCAAGGACAGGGTCAGTATTTTTTGGTACCTACAGATGTGAGGAAGGCCAAATGCCAGGAAAGCTCGGATGCAGGGTTTTTCATGAGAAAGCAGGTAGTTGCTCACCGTTGGCTCCTAAGAAGTTCACAGAGTTGGCCAAGGAGACAAGATCTGAGACAGGAAAGGCCATTTTGGGGGAACATATTATGGCCCACAAGTCAGAGGACACTCTGGATAGTCACAGACCTACTTAATGGAATGAGGTGGCTTTGTGGGTGTGGTTGTGGGTTTGTGGTTTTGTCTCATTTTCTGAGAATAGGTAGGACAGTCGGTTTGTTTCATTTGAAGTGGACTGTTTCTAGTAAGTCTTTTCACAGGGCGAGTGTTTCTATGTCTGTGTATTCCACTGTTTCCGTGGTTGTAGACATTAGAAAAGAGAATTCATCAATGGATGTGTCGTGTCTAGTAGAAAGCTTCTCAGCATTCATATTGCCCCGTTTATGAATGGACTGTAGCTTGCCTTATCGATGAGCAACACCTGCTACCTTCCTAAGTTTCTATTTTCGTCCTGAATTCCGGCCAATCTCAAGAATAGGCCCATGGTTTTGTGTCCAAGATATGTACCACCTCCAAGCTCTGTGACATGGCCATGTACTGGATAGCTGTAGGTGATGGCGAGCATCTCAGAAAACTCAGATATCAGTGTGACCAGGAAAGTCTCAGAGGAGAAATCCTGCTTTGGGCCTTTTGCTTACCTATTGTTCTGTTGCCCTGAATGTCAGGAAGGTCTTTGCCTCAGGCCACCCCTTTGTGAAGCCTGAAGAAAACAGTTTTCAAATGGAAATGAATGGGCATACTTGTGGCACTTTCCTTAATTGCTTTGGAAAGGGATGTGTCTGAATCAGGCCCTTGGCCCTGTGTGTGGCTGTGGCTTAGATTCTCAGCACCTGATGGATCTAAAGAAAGTTACCATGTGTGCATCCAAAAGAAAATTCGCCAAAAGAACAATTATTGGGATGAAGTCTCTCAACTTCCTCTGTAAGGTTCCTGACCTCCATCAAGTGAGAATGGGTTCCTTTGGGTCAAAAGAGTTCTACAAAACCTGCAGAGGCTAGCCCATTGTGCTTGGGTTTTCTCATGACTAAAATTCACATAAAGAATCTAAACCCCACATGGAGCGGTATTAACGGCAGGCCTATTTGATCACTTTTGGTTCACAGGATGGGTGTCCAGGCCACCTTGACTTTAGGCAAATGATGGGCAAAGGAGCTTATTTGGGACACTGTCTTGGTCTGTGCCCCTCATGGAAACCTCCAGCCAGATTATGATGAGTGTCTATATGAAAGAAGATGAGGGCCATATGGGAGGGTTCTTGTTTTAATTGTGGTAATTTGTGTGGTAGTTGGAAGAGATGACTGGGTCCACCAGGGCTTGAACTCTGGTGTGATTCCCCTTAGAGACTGAGTTCTGGAACTGACCTCAGAGAAGTATTGCCATGAATAGTGTTGGGATTTTAGGAGACCACGCATGAGAATCGCTTTTGGAAACTGAGATCTAGGCCCAGGATGGCTTTCCACAGAGCTCAGGGATTCTGAGCCATGGATATCACATGATTTAATTCTTAAAGACTTGGTAGCCATAGTTGAGAGTCCAAACACACATGGACCTCACATTGTATACATCAATGGGCCTGGATTCATGTGTCCTTTTGGCCACTCTTTAGGAAGGCTTGCCTGTGAGTGTTCTCCAGAGCTTTCATTGAAATGAGCTTCCTCACCATTTAATGGTTCCTGAATTAAATGAAACCCACAGTGCCTCCAACTTCATCCTTGAAAAATGACTAGATTAATACCATGAAATTTTTGAAATCCCCATGACCAGGTGGCACTGGATAACCTTAAGATATCCTGTTGCTGATCATGAGTATAACAAAAAGTGCCTTGATTGACTGAGTTTCGTGAAAATGGTGTAGAACAGAGATGCCAGTAAGTTGGAGCCTGCTGGGTAGTGGGCGTAGAGCAGTGGACTATAGGTGTGTAAATAAATATTTTTGGTAGTACCACCTGGATCTTCCATTGGCTTCCAAATCTTGCGACTGACATGGTGCAGGCAGCAGACCTTTATATGTAAAGGCATCTTGTTATATGTAGAGGTTTCAGGGCAATGTTCAGAATCAGGTTGCTATAGTCAAGGGGAAAGCTATGTGGGATAGAAGCCTGGTTCGTACATTCTCTTGCCGACCCTGACCAACCACACATGACAGAACTCCCTCCAGCATTGTGTCCCAGTTGAACATATTGTATTTCATGAAGCAAATACCAAATTCCCAGTGCAGCAGTAAGAAACACCCTGAAAAGTGGAGGATGACCAAATGGCTTCACAGACCACACGGGAAGACACTTAGCTCCCAGTAGCAACAGTTTACCTACAAAGGGAGATTTCAGACCTGCTGCCTCATGTTCTTTACAAAATAAAGAACCATGTCCTCCACGTCACATAGATGCAGACCCAGATTTTTGGTGTCACTACAAACGAAGCTAAATCTCCTGACAATTACATATATTTCTTTTTCTTTTTTTAATTAATTTTTATTGTAGGTTGTTCAAAACAGTACATACTTCCTGATATATCAAATTTCACACTTTGATTCAAGTGGGATATGAGCTCCCATTTTTACTCCATATACAGATTGCAGAATCACATCAGTTGCAGAACCATTGATTTACATATTGCCATACATATATTTCTTGTGCCTAACCTCAGAGGAAGTTTCTCAATAAGTCTTTAGGTCAGCACAGCTCAATGTTTCTGGAGTGTTTACCCTCTCCCATACTTTTGTAAACTCTTTTACCACCTCCAGTGTTGTGAACTCCTGAGCATTTTTCATTCCACATATGTATTCACAGGTTTTCTAACTCCTCTCCTCTAATTGTGTCTTACTTTTAGCGATGGTTATGTCAAGGCATTGTTCTGGATAAGAGAGGGAAGATTTTTGTGTATCACATGTTTGCATACACATTAGATTCATTTTCCTATTTTCCATTTGAAATACTGAATCCCTGACACTAACCCATACCCTACTAGACTCTGACTACTAATCCTAATATCATGGAGAAAAAAAAACCTAACTGAATAGAAGTACACTCCTTTTATAGGAAACATGGTGTATATTTGTATTTGTCTTCCTCTTTATCAAGAGTATGTGTTTTAAATTTAGTAAACTTTTCATTTTAATATTTCTCCATGATTTTTTAAAGTTATCACATATGTAAATTCCTGTCTCCCTTTCTCTGTATCCTATTCAGCACATGTAATTTTTTTATGCATATACAATATCCTACCTGGTATCACACGTACATTCTTGTAAGATCCCTGACTTTGGAGTATAAAAATTGTGAGAAGAGATGACTCTCCCTAAATAATGATGGAACTGAAAATTCCACCTATGGGTGAGCTTCCTAGTGAAAAACACTATACATAAATCCATGTTCAGTAAAATGAATATTTTTCCATTTGTGAATGAATTATATTTCATGATGAATATCGATTGGCATATATATTGCTAAATATTAATGTGTGTGTGTGTGTGTGCATGTGTGTGTGTGTGTGTGCGTGTGTGTGTGTGTATATTCTACGGATTTTAAAAAAATATGAAAAATATGTGTCTTATTATACACTCCCTAAATTCATTCATATTCATTTATGTTCATTTAAATTCAAATTTTCACAAGATTATTCTCAGTAATATTCATACACCTGAAATATATTTTGGTTTCCTACTACTGAAAACTAAGTTCAGTGGATGGTGCTTAAAAATCCTAATATTTCTACAGTAACTGACCCAGTTTAACATCAATGCAAGTAGATTGCTATGGGACATGATGTGTAATTTGAAGTTCATTTTTACTCAACACTGGTACATTACTATTTCTTCAGTTTATGGACATCATAGGATGTATTTTTTCATCCACAACTTCACAAATTTTTTTGGCATTTGGTTCACTTTCAATTACTTACTACTTCAGAACACATGTATTCCTCCATGTTTCTTTACTGGTCTTTTCACTAGACTTCTTTCTAAACACATTATTTTCGATTCCATAATCATTTTTGAAGCAAAACTCACTCTTCACGATAAACCGTAACCCTAATAATACCATTGCATATATAACTCGTTGGAATGATGGTATATATATCAATATAAGATTTCCAATATATTTTCAGATGCAAACTCAATCCATTATTTAATGTTGGATCCAGTTACATACTTTATTCACAATATGGTCTATTCATGCATCATCTCAATAATCATCAACACAAGGTACACCTATTTGTATCCCCAGTACTAATTTATAAGTTTCCAGAATATTACTCCCCTTTATGGTGGAAGAAATACTTATGTCACCTGATCTACATATACATTTTACCACAGTAGTATTCTGGACACAAAATGCAAAGGTCACACATATGATTGTACCAAAGCCTAAATGGAAAGTGACCATGGATTACTAAAAGCATCTATGTCCAGGGTGCCTACTGCTCTCAAATGTCAATCCTATTGGTTACTACATATTTGTTTCTTCCTAAGATTATATATTTAACCTCAAGCCTGTTGAAAATATCTAATCCTATCACTCACTTTATACTTTTCCTGATTTCCTAATGCCCCTATTGATATCTGCTTTCCTACATATTTTTCCCAGTTCATCATTGTGACTGTCTCTTCACATGTGCTGACATTTACATTCACCCTCTAACTGAAAACCAATTGCTAAAGAACTTTTGGTCCAACTCCGAGACTCACTCTTCTTCCTAAACCTACTGACTATCTTCCTAATCCTACAGACTATCCCTTTTTGACTGGATGTTCTCTTCTACTTTCAATCATCCGAGGTATAGGGTCCTATGCCATTGTATATCGATTTATCTGAGACCTCGGTGCAGAACATAATTCAATCTAAGTATACCAATCAAGGGCCCAATGCCTTTCTGGGCTTCAAATCATTCCTAGATCTCTGATCTTAACATATATTTCACATTTATATTCTTATAAATATCACAGGTTCCCAATACCATAATTCATCCAGCAGAATGACTCCTAACCCAAATCGAACATGCTATTAACACTAACCATACACTGTTCCCTCAATCTCACTTTACAGAAGAGCAGGGACAGAGTTGGTCTTAAAATCCAGGAAGGTAGGGTATCATCCACCAGCTGAGAACCTCAAAAGTCCCTGCAGAAATAATCCCTTGAGTAGGTGTAGGCAGGTATGAAGGATCTGAGAGAGCAAAAGTCATCTTCCATGGCAAACAACCTGGTCAGGTTGAAGGGATGTGTCTGAATTAGCCTCTCTCTTCCTAATGTAGAGAAGATGGACCAAACCATGGCTGTGTGGAGAGCTGTTCCCCGGTGCCTATGGTTGATATACCATTCTAACTTATGAATGAGTCACAGCAAGTAGAGGCAGACTCCATCTTTTGGGAACCTTGGAAGCAACTGTTAAAACA
Organism: Callospermophilus lateralis; assembly: GCF_048772815.1. Classification (NCBI taxonomy): domain Eukaryota; kingdom Metazoa; phylum Chordata; class Mammalia; order Rodentia; family Sciuridae; genus Callospermophilus; species Callospermophilus lateralis. Next base: position 405,632 of record NW_027512575.1, on the reverse strand, counting down.
AAGTGGTTTCCAAGGCAGTGACTTCATTCAGTTCTTGAAGGAAGTGACCTCACCTTACATTATTGGTGATGAAAGTCTGTGATCTTGGGATCCAGGAAACAAGACACACAGAGTCAAACCCACTCCATGTCCCAGTGGGCTCACTTGTTTGGATTTAACAAGACAGAGTCACTCTTTCTTGGTACCTACTGATGTGAGGACAGCCAAATTCCTGGAAACTATGAAGACTGGCCTTTCCAGAGAAAGCAGGTAGTTTCTCACCACGGGCTCCTGACAACTTCACAGAGTTTGCTAAAGAGACCAGATCGGAGACAGGACACGCCATTTTTGGGGAACATAGTATGGCCCACAAGTCAGAGGACACTCCGGATAGACACAGACCTACTTGGGGGAACGAGGTGCCTTTTTGGGTGTGAGTGTGAGTTTGTGGTTTTGTCTCATGTTCTGAGAATAGTTAGGAAAGCTGGTTTGTTTGTTTTGGAGTGGACTGTTTCTAGTAAGTCCTTTGACAACGTGAGTGTTTCTGTGTCTATATATCATACTGTGTCCGTGATTGTAGACAGTAGAAAAGAGAATGCATCAATGGATGTGTCCTGTCTACGAGAAAGCTTCAAAGCATTCATCCTGTGCAATTTATGAATGGACTGCAGCTTGCCGTATGGATGGGCAACTCCTGCTATCTTTCTAAATTCCTGTTTTCTTCCTGAATTCTGGACACTCTCCAGAATACGCTCATGATTTTGTGTCCAAGATATGTACCACCTCAATCTCTGTGACATGGCCATGTACTGGATAGCTGATGGGAATGGTGAGTATCTCAGAAAACTCAGATATCAGTATGCCCAAGAAAGTCTCAGTGGAGAAACCCTGCTTTGGGCCTTTTGCTTACCTATTCTGTTGCCCTGAATGTCAGGAAGGTCTTTGCCTCAGGCCACACTTTGTGAAGCCTGAAGAAAATAGTTTTCAAATGGAATTGAATGGTCATTACCTGTGCCTCTTCGGTTAATTGCTTTGGAAATGGATGTGTCTGAATCAGCCTCTTGGCCCTATGTGAGGCTGTGGCTTAGATTCACAGCACATGATGGGTCTAAAGAAAAATCCCATGTGTGCATCCAAAACCAAAATGGACAAAAGAACTGTCATGGTGGATAGAGTCTCTCGCCTTCCTCTGTAAGGTTCCTGACCTCCATTAAGTGAGAATAGGGATCATTGGGGTCAAGTGAATTCTTTAAAGTTCTGCAGAGGCTATCCCATAGGTTCGTGGGTTTTCTCATGACTCCAATTCACATCTATGTTTACAGAAGAGCAGGGACAGTGTTGGTCTTACTATACAGGAATGCAGTGGATCTTCCATCTGTTGAGAACCTCAAAGCTCCATGCAGAAATGACCTCTGGAGAAGATGTAGGCAGCTATGTAAGACCTGAGAGAGCAAAAATCATCTTCCATGGCAAACAACCTGGTCAGGATTAAGGGTTGAGTCAGAATGAGCCTATCTCTTCTTAATGTAGAGGAGATGGGCCAAACCCGGCCTGTGTGGAGAGCTGTTCCCTTTTGCCTACGGGTGATATACCATTCTAACTTGTGAAAGTGTCACAGGAAGTAGGGGCAGCCCTCATCTCATGGGACCGTTGGAAGCAATTGTTATGACAAAGTGGTTGCCAAGGCAGTGATCTCATTCAGTTCCTGAAGGAAGTGATCTCATCTCACTTCCATGGTGATGGAACTCTCTGAACTTGAAATACAGAAAGCCAGGCACCCAGAGCCAGTCTCAGTTCTAGTCCCAGTGGTCTCACTTTTTTGGATTTACAAAGGACAGAGTCAGTCTTTCTTGATACCTACTGATGTGAGGATGGCCAAATGCCAGGAAAGCTCAGAAGAGGGGCTCTTCCTGAGAAAGCAGATAGTGGCTCACTCCTGGCTTCTAACAACTTCACATTGTTGGCCAAGAAGACCAGATCTGAGACAGGTCAGGCCATTTCGGAGGATCATAGTATGGCCCATCAGTCAGAGCACACTCCGGAGAGTCACAGACCTATTTGGGGGAAGGAGGTGCCATTGCGGGTGTGGGTTTGTGGTTTTGTCTCATGTTCTGAGAATAGTTAGAAAAGGCGGTTTGTTTGGTTTGGAGTGAACTGTTTCTAGTAAGTCGTTTGACAATGCAAGTGTTTCTATGTCTGTGTATCCCACTGTGTCCGTGCTTGTAGACATTAGAAAAGAGAATGCATCAATGGATGTGTCCTGTCTCATAGAAAGCTTCCCAGCATTCATCCAGCACAATTTATGAATTGAATGTGGCTTGCCTTATTGATGGGCGATACCTGCTACCTTCCTAAGTTGCTGTTTTCTTCCTGAATTATGGCCAATCTCCAGAATAGGCTCATGGTTTTGTGTCCAAGATATGTACTACCTCCAAGCTCTGTGACATGGCCATGTACTGGATAGCTGAATGGAATGGCGAGCATCTCAGAAAACTCAGATATCAGTGTGACCAGTAAAGTCTCAGTGGAGAATCCCTGCTTTGAGCCATTTGCTTACCTATTGTTCTGTTGCCCTGAGAGTCAGGAAGGTCTTTGTCTCAGGCCAACCCTTTGTGAATCCTGAAAGAAAGATTTTTCAAATGGAAATGAATATGCTTTACCTTTGGCTCTTTCCTTAATTGATTTGGAAAGAGATGTGTGTGAATCAGCCTCTTGTCCCAGTGTGATTCTTTGACTTATATTCTCAGTACCCGATGGATCTAAAGAAAGATCCCATGGGTGCATAAAATCCAAAATGGCAAAAAGAGCAGTCATTGTTGATGAAGTATTTTGCCTTCCTCTGTAAGGTTCCTGAATTCCATCAAGTGAGAATAGGGATCATTTGGGTCAAATGAGTTCTTCAAATCTATTCAGAGGCTATCCAATAGGTGCTTGAGTTTTCTCATCTTTCCAATTCACATAAAGAATCTGTACCCAACACTCAGTAGGACTCAAATTGGAGAAGCAGAGCAGTATTAAGGGCAGGCCTTTTGATCACTCCTGGTACACAGGAAGGGTGTACAGGCCACTGGGAATTTAGGCAAATGAGGGGCAACAGAGCTTATTTTGGACACTGTCTTGGGATATGCTAATGCTATCAAATGTCAATCCTATTGTTGACTTCATATTTGTTTTATCCTAAGCTCATATATTCATCCTCAACCCTGTTGAAAATATCTAATCCCATCACTCACTTTATTCTTTTCCTGATTTCCTAATGTCTCTATTGATATCTGCTTTCCTACATATTTTGCCCTGTGCATCATTCTGACTGACTCTTCACTTGTGTTGACATTTACATTGACTCTCTAACCAAAACCCTATTGCTAAAGAACTTTTGTTCCAAATCCTATACTCACTTTTCTTCCTAAACTTACCGACTATCTTTCTAATCCAACTGACTATAACTTTTTGAATGGATGTTCTCTTCTACATTCAATGATCCAAGTACAGTTCAGGTTTCTATTCAACCGGGTGAGGGAGTAGATTCTGCAGTTTGGCAATTGGGGACAGCACATTCTGGGAACAAGATTAGCAAAGAGTTCTCAAGATTTCAACAGTGTTTCGTTAAGTGTACAGAAAAACAGGAAGTGACAAGTACATATTTTATTAACCTTTCATTCCAAACTTCTTTTTCTGGCTACTTTTAATCATAAAAGTGATCTTTGTGGGGTGTCACATTCTATGTCTGCTAGTGGGGTATTACCATAATTTTAATTTGTCCAATTTGAGCTTGGAGAAAAGAAATTACATGGTTGAGGAAACAGGGTTTTATAGTTAGTAATAATATGAGGATTATTATTGGACCGGCCAGGGTTGATAAAAACGTAATTAACCAGGGGGACTGTGTAAAAAAAGACTCAAACTACCCTTTTTGTGTCTCTCTCTCTCGTTGTTGCTCTTCAAGGCATCTTTTTAATTTACTCATAGATTTTTTTACAACTCCAATATTGTCGACATAAAAACAACATTCTTCCCTCAATGAAGCACAAAGGCCCCCCTCTGTCATGAAAAGGAGGTCCAACCCTCCACTGTTCTGTAAAACAACTTCAGAGAGAGAGGTTAAAGATTCCTGCAAAGCTGTGATGGAGGTTTCTAAAATCTTTAAGTTTTGATCTATTGCTGCTTCTAATTGGGTCACTTGTTGTGTCCCATGGACCAGAGCAGTGGTTCTTGTGCCCAACCCTGCAGCAACTCCTATTCGTAATAGAATGGCTAAGGTGAGGGACATATGTTCCCAGCGGAACCGGGTTGTATGTCCCCCTCTTTGATCTTCAGATGAACCTGCGTCATGATAGAGCACTCTGGGAAACATCTGCACCATTTCACAATTAATCACATCTGTTGACCATTTCATGAAAACATAAACAATGTTTAAGTATATAGAATTATACTGTTGTAGGGACGGACAAGGCAAGGCACCTAAGATAGCACCAAAGACACGGAAACAGTCTTTTTTGGATTCAACCAGATTCAGAGGGCATTGCTTCTGTTGTAATCAATTAATCCCCTGAAACCCAAGTTACGTAGTTTCAGAATTTTGTACCCAACACGTAAGGGAAGGGGCTCAGAAGTTCACAGTCTGCAGAAGTTCACAAAAAGCAGTTTTTGTTTCTGTTTTTTCCTCAGTTTGGGCAAGTTAACTTTTCAAGGACACCTGGGTGGGGGTGTCTTCCTTCTTTTTTTCCCCCTTCCAGCTGTTTCCATACAGCCCAGTTTGTAACTTCTTTATCTTAGAAATGTAGCCATCTCTGTGAAGCCCCAGCTCAAGGCCAGAGGACTTTTTTCAAATATTTTGTGAAAAACTAGTAAGGGTGTGTCTAGATCAGGAGTGCTGAATTTTTTAGCCAGTTGCCAAGGAGACCAGGGCAACACAAAAATAGGAAGTTTATCTACAGTGAACTCTTTTATAGGGACTCTTTTGCTGAAAGTCCTAAATCAGCCATGGTGAAGACTTCTGGAGAAGGTCAGTTAAGACTTTTCTGTGGGCCTGGTACAGAGGGGGACAATTTGGAAGGCAGGGATAAGAGCAGCTCTGTGGATCTGAGAATGAGGAAGGAGAGATGTAAAAGAATATTGGGAGAGGGCTTTGGGATCTTAATAGCAACAAAAACTTGAGCAGTAGAACAGATAGAACAGAGGGGGAGACGGGAGTGAGATTCCAAAAAGCCTGTGAGGGACTTTAAATTCTTAGTAACCTGTTTTTAGTGATGACAAAGCAACATTAAAGGCCATTTTCATTACATCCTGTATTAGGGTCTGAGGATTCTTCTCAGCGGGTTTGAGCTTTGCATTAGGTGGTAAGAGGACTGGGTGGGACCCGGTGCGGGCACTGACAGGAGAGGAGAGGAGTGAGTGAATGGAGTGGTACCTCATTACCTGCGACCTCAGCAAGGGAGCAATGGTCTGAGAACCAGTCGAGATTTGGGTTTTTGATCTAGATATTGGAGGGGAGAAATCAAGTTGCTGAGGTGGGAGTGACAGCGGAGAGTCTGGAGCACAAGGCTGAGGGTGAGCATCTATTGGAGAAGCATAGTTCAGGATGTGAGCAAAGGAGAGAGAAGGCCTCCACATAGCGGAATCTCCTTTCACCCTTTTGAGCACTTGCAGAAGTTAAAAAGGTCACACAGAATTTGAGGATCTAGAGACCCCTCTGGGGGCCATCGGTTTTGGTTATCTAATTCGTAATATGGCCAATGCTGTGTACAGAATTTGATGAGGAGTTTGGGTTCCATCTGACTGTCCCTGTATGCTCACATCCCCATGACTTACAATAGAAGTCTGCTCTCCCCCCCCACAGCCGTGACTGTTTGTGGCTTTGATAGTCTGCCGGGCAAACATAGTAATCTAGGCTAGCCAACCTGCATCTGGCTCACGTGTCCCTACATCTATAATGTTTGTTTCCATTATCTATGGTACGGAAGGGATTTAATGGAATTTTAGTGGGATCCTGTTAATCAGGGATATCCCAATAGGAAAGACCTATAGCCAGCTGACAAATGACTGGGTGGAGAGATGGCCACCAGGTTCGTAAGGGGGCTGTATTCGAGATAGGCCATACTTCGTGTCCAGTAGGATTTGTGATCAGCCATCGCAGCTTAAGGGGCTGATGAGGGTTAAGACTACTGATCGTCAAGGGGAGAATAAATATCTTCCAGGATCTTCTTTACAGCCATTTGCGATGTTTCTTTTTTCTTCTTTTTTATTTCTTTTTTGTGTGTGTGTGTGTGGGGAAGGCTTCAATACATCCTGAAAATGTATGTTCAAAGACTAGGAGTTATTTAAGTCCATACCTTACTGGCTTAATTTCAGTAAAGTCCACTTCCCAGAATTGTCCTCGTCTGGTTCCTCATAGGTGCTTTCCTGCAGGAAGCTTGGAAGTGTAAGCTTTAACCAATTAATGGACCTGACAGGCTTTTGTTACCCATTCAGTTATTTCCTTTTGCTGTGAGTAGGTTAGTGGAAAACTGTGTTCTTGATCCTTCACGAATGAATGCAGTTTCTTTGAACAAAGGTGAGTGAGTTGATGAACATTTGCTACTGACATAGTTAGAGCCATGATTATAGGAGTAGTTACTGAAGGATTAAAAAATTCCACTTGGGGGCCTTCAGGGTTAAAAGTTATTTTGGCACAGAGCTTGGTGAGCAGAACTCTGCCCATCAATGGGGCCAGGCATTCTGGGATTACTAGGAAGGAGTGATGGATTTTTCCTTTTCCCTGGTCCATGGTCCTCTTAGTTGTCAAAGCCCGATATTTACTTCTGTTAGACTCTTGAATTAGAAACCTTTTATTCGGTAGAGGGCCCAATGGGCCTTACGGGCTGAGTATATTCCCCCTGTATCTACTTCAAAGTTTATTGTGTTCCCCTCCACTTCAAAAGTTACTTGAGGTCAGGGAGAGGATCTGAGCCCGGACTTTCTTAGTATTCCTCCAGAGTCAGAATATCTGGCTGGCATGGCTGTCTCTTTCTAGGGCACTATTTGGCCCAGTGTCCTTTTTCTTTAGAGTAGGCACATTGATCTGAGTCCAGGGGTGGCCTCTAGTGTGTGCCCAGGTATCCCTTCCTGTCTCTCTGTTTCTTAATTTCTGGCCTATTTGTTGTTGTGACCAGGACCTTTGTCAATGCCTTAGTCTGTCTTTTGTTTCTTTTATCCTCACTCAGCTCCCTTCTCTTCCTCAGTTTCTCTCTTAAAGTATACCTTCTCGGGTTCTCTGTCTAAATCCCTCAAAGTCATATCTTGTAATCCATCTAAGCATTGTAACTTTCTTTTAATATCCAGGGCAGCTTTCCCAATAAAGGCCATTGTGACAGATGCCTTTTGATCCTCTGCCTGAGGATCGAAAGGAGTATGTCTCTTATATGCCTACATAATTATCTCTAGGAACATAGAGGGAAATTCATCAGGCCCTTAAATAATCTCTCTTACCTTGGCCAAATTAGTTGGTCACCTAGCGGCCACTAAGATACCCACTATTAGAGCCCGGCGATAAGTGGACAGATGCTCCCTACCTTGAAAGGTGTTGGGGTCCCAGTTGGGTCGTTTCAAGAGAAAGCCGGCTTTGAATATATTGGGAAGTTTTGTCGGTCACGCATTTGGTCCGAGGATACTTTTTTCTAGCATCCAGGAGGATTCTCTTTTGTTCCTCTGTCATGAAGAGAGTCCCTAGGAGTTGTTGGCAGTCATCTCAAGTAGGTTGGTGTGAAAACATCAATGACTTCACCAGACCTGAGAGCCAGGTTGGGTCCTCGGTAAAAGGGGGATTGTTATTTTTCCATTTATATAGGTCTGAAGAGGAGAAGGCCAATACTGGTAGGCTTGCATTTTTTCCCTATGGCCATCGTCAATCATTGGCCCTTAGGGATGGAGGAAAGCAACACGGCAGTTCCAGGGTTTTCAATCATTTGCCACCGGCGAGTTCCTTTAGCAACTCCAGCTTCCTCCAGGGGAGGAGGGGCTGTGTGTGACGCAGGGGAGTTATCTGGAGGGCCCTGGGCTGGCTTAGCTTCCTCCAATTGCGGAGAGGCTGAGTCAGCACCTGGAGAATCACTTAGAGGGTGTTGGGGGTTGTGGGACAAGGGTAGAAGATAAGGAGGGGGACGAGAGTCAAGTAGAGTCAAATCTTGTGACTCAGGGAGAACAGAGGGTGGAGGAGGAGGAGGAGCAGAGGGGTTGAGAGATCGTGGGGGAAGGAGTAGGAATGGGGACAAAGCAAGGAAAGGCTTCACCCACGGAGGAGGAGATTTGCAGAGGTCCTGCCAAGTTAAGGTATATTCCTGTTTATCAGTATGGCTATGTGGCCCTGGCTGTAAGACAATATCTCTGTCTTTTTAAATTAGTGGGAAGTAGAAAGATCCTTCTAGGGGCCATCCGAATCCAAAGGTGGGCCATTCTGTGGCACACAGAGTCTGCCAGGTCCAGCGTTTTACTGAAAAAGAAAGATTCTGAGCCCTTAAGCGGACTTTGGTCCATAGATCAAGGGTCAGGGACAGAGGCATTGAAGTGATCTGTCCCATAATGAAAGATACACAAACATTAAATCAACGACACAGGACACAGACAAGAGAAAACAATAAAGACAGGCAATGGACGTCCAACACTGAGACCAAGACTGAGCAGGTGGCAAAACCCGATGGGCTGGCAATACCGAATCTGAAACAAAGTATCACTGAGTCGAGGAGACTATTATTCCTCGATTCCCGAGTCCTCTGTGGCGTCACCCAGGGACTTGGCTTGTGGCTCTGTGACACGTCTGCCAGCCACCATCAAAGAGAGCTCACACACTTCATCGACAGCCATTTTGCCAAGCCCTAACCTGAAACCTGAAACCAGAAAGAGGTGCCTTACTTACCCTGAGAGTAGCCCATTGGGGTCTCTCGTTCACCACTGCTGGATTTCGGTGGAACCTCCATATATAAATATCGGAAGAGCATTGGGGGAAGAGACCACCAAGAGACTCTCTCATGCAAAAACAAAGGGTTTATTGGGGGTCCAGCATGCTGGGGCTCAGAGCTCATTTGAATAGAGCAGAGAACCCTGAGAACAGCTTAAGCAGAGCTTATATACTTTCCTTGAAGAGGGCAGGGAGGAAAGTATATTGATGGGCTTGGGCGGGTGAGCAGTTTGCGTGCAACTGGGTGAGGGAGTACATTCTGAAGTTTGGCAGTTGGGGACAGCACATTCTGGGAAAAAGATTAGAAATCACTTCTCAAGATTTCAACAGTGTTTTATTAAGCATACAGAAAAACAGGAAGTGACAAGAATCTATTTTATTAACATTTCACTACCGACTATACTTTGCCAGATTTCCTAAAGTCTCTATTGGTATCTGCATTCCTACATATTTTCCCCAGTTCATCATTGTGATTAATTCTTCACATGTGCTGACATTTACATTCACTCAATACCCGAAACCCTATAGCTAAAGAACTTTTGGTCCAAATCCTATACTCACTCTCCTTTATAAACATACTGACTATCTTCCTAATACTACTGACTATCCATTTTGACTGGAAGTTCTCTTTGAAAATCAATCATCCAAGTTACAAGGCCCTATGCTTAATACCCAATCAAGGGCCCAATGCCCTTCTGGGCTTCAAATCTTACCTAGATTTTTGTTTTCAGATTCATATATTTTACCTATATATTCTTGAAAATATCGCAGGTTCCCAATACCATTATTCATCCAGCAGAATGATTTCTATTCCAAATCAAACCTGTTATTAACCCTAACCATACACTGTTCCCTCAATCTAACTTTAGAGAAGAGCAAGGACAGAGTTGGTCTTAAAATACAGGAATTTAGGGGATCTTCCAACTGCTGAGAAACTCAAAGGTCTATGCGCAAATGATCCCTAGAGAAGTTGTAGGCACCTATGAAGGAACTGAGAGAGCAAAAGTCATCTTTCATTGCAAACAACCTGGTCAGCATGAAGGGATGTGTCTGAATCAGCCTCTCTCTTCTTTATGTAGAGAAGAAGGACCAAACGAGGCCTCTGTGGAGAGCTGTTCCCGGTTACCAATGTTTGATATACCATTCTAACTTGTGAAAGTGTCAAAGGAATTAGGGACAGCCTCCATTTCATGGGAACTTTGGAAGCAAATGTTAGGACAACGTGCTTGCCAAGGCATTGACCTCATTCAGTTCCTGAAGGAAGTGACCTCACCTCACATTCTTGGTGATGGAACTCTCTGAACTTGGGATCCAGGCATCCAGGCACACAAATCTAGTCCCAGGCCCAGTTCCAGTGGTCTCACTTCTTTTGATTTACCAAAGACAGAGTCAGTCTTTCTTGGTATCTACTGATGTGAGGATGGCCAAATGCCAGGATGAAGAGTGGCCTTTCCTGAGTAAGCAGGAAGTGGCTCACTGTTGTCTCCTGACAACTTCACAGAGTTGGCCAAGGAAACCAGATCTGAGACAGAACAGGCCATTTGAATGGAACATAATACGGCCCACCAGTCAGAGGTCACACCCGATAGTCAGAGACCTACTTTGGGAAAGGAGGTGAATTTGTGGGTGTGAGTGTGTGTTTGTGATTTTGTCTCATGTTCTGAGAATAGGTAGGAAAGGCAGTTTGTTTGGTTTGGAGTGGACGATTTCTAACAAGTGATTTGACAAGGCGAGTGTTTTTATGTCTGTGTATCCCACTGTGTCCATGGTTGTAGACATTAGAAAAGAGAATGCATCAAAGGATGTGTCCAGGCTAGTAGAAAGCTTACCAGAATTCTTTCTGCCCAATGTATGAAAGGAATGCGGCTTGCCTTATGGATGGGTAACACCTGCTATCTTCCTAAGTTCCTGTTTTCTTCCTGAATTCTGGCCACTCTCCAGAATAGGCTCATGATTTTGTGACCAAGTTATGTACCACCTCCAAGCTCTGTGACATGGCCATGTACTGGATAGCTGAAGGGAATGGCGAGCATCTCAGAAAATTCAGATATCAGTGTGACCAGGAAAGTCTCAGTGGAGAAACACTGCTTTGGGCCGTTTGCTAACCTAATGTTCTGTTGCCCTGAATGTCAGGAAGGTCTTTGCCTCATGCCACCCCTTTGTGAAGCCTGAAGAAAACAGTTTTCAAATGGAAATGAATATGGATCACCTGTGGCTCTTTGCTTAATTGCTTTGAAAAGGGATGTGTCTGAATCAGCCTCTTGGCCCTGTGTGAGGTTGTGGCTTAGATACTCAGCACGTGGTGGATGTAAAGAGAGATCCCATGTGTGCATCCAAAACCAAAATGGCCAAAAAGCAGTCCTTGTGGATGAAGTCTGTCTCCTTCCTCTTTAAAGTTCTTGAACTCCATCAAGTGAGAATAGGGATCCTTTGGGTCAAATGGGTTCTTCAAAGACCTGCAGAGGAGCTTGTGTTTTCTCATGACTGCAAATCACATAAAAATATATACCTGACACTCAGTTTTCCACAAATTGGAGAAGCATAGAAGTATTAACGTCTAGCATATTTGATCACTTTTGTTTCACATGAAGGGTGTCCAGACCACCCTGAATTTACGCCAATGAGGGGCAAGGGAGTTATTTTGGACACTCTCTTGGACTCCGCCACTCATGGAAACCTTCAGCCAGAGGTTGTGATTAGTGTCTATATGGAAGAAGATGAGGGCCATATGGGAGGGTTTTGGTTTTAATTTTGGTCATTTGTGTCCGGTTGGAAGACATGACTGGGACCACCTGGGCTTGAACTCTGGTGTGATTCCCCTTAGAGACTGAATTCAGAGAAGTATTGCCATGAATTTTGTTGGGATTTTAGGAGTCCACCCATGAGAATCACCCTTGGAAACTGAGATCTAGGCCCAGGGTGGCTTTCCACAGAGCCCTGGGTATCTCAGCCAGAAGATCACATGATTTAATTCTGAAAGACTTGTCAGCCATTGTTGAGAGTCACAACACCCATGGACGTCACATTGTAGACCTCAATAGGCCTGGCTTCATGTGACATTTTGGCCACTCTTTGGGAAGCCTTGCCTGTGAGAGTTCTACAGAGCATTCATTGAAATGAGCTTCCTCACCATTTAAAGGTTCCTGAATGAATTGAAACCCACAGTGCCTGCAACGTCATCCTTGAAAAATGCCTAGATAAATACCATGAAATTTTTGAAATTCCCATGACCAGGTGGCACTGGAGAAACTTTGGATGTCCTGTTGCTGATCGTAAATATGCAAGACAGTGCCTTGATTGAGTGGGTTTCATGAAAATGGTGTAGAACAGAGATGCCAGTATGTTGGAACCTGCTGAGTAGTGGGCCTAGAGCAGTGGTAGGCAGGTGTGTGATAAAAAATTTGTGGTGGGGCCATGTGGATCTGCCATTGGATCCCAAATGGCTTGTGACTTACATGGTGCAGCCAGCAGACCCTTCCATGTAAAGGCTTCTGGTTATATGGAGATGTTTCCGGGCAATGTTTAGAATCAGGTTACTATGGACATGGGGCCAAGCTATGTGGGATAGAAGCCTAGTTGGTGCATTCTCCTGCAGACCCTGACCAACCACACATGAAAGAATTGCCTTCAGAACTGTGTCCCAGTTGAACTTCTTTTATTTCATGAAGCAAATGCCAAAGTCCCAGTGCAGCAGCAAGAAACACCACGAAAAGTGGAGGATGACCAAATGGCTTCCCAGTCCACATGGGAATACCCTTAGCCCCCAGTGGCCACAGTTTACTTACAAAGAGAGAATTCAGCACTGCTGCCTCATGTTCATTGGAAAATAAGAAACCATGTCCTCCAGGTCACATAGATGCAGACACAGCTTTGATAGTCTCACTAAAAAGAAGCTAAAGCTCCTGACAACAACATATATTTCAAGTGCCCAAACTCAGAGGCAGTTTCTCAAGAAGTATTTAGGCCAGCAGAGCTCCATGTTTATGGAGTGTTTACCCTGTCCCATACTAGGGAAACTCCTCTACCACTTCCAAGGTTGTAAACTCCTGAGCATATTATTCACAGATTTTATTACTCTTCTCCTCTAATTGTGTCTTACTTTGGGCGAAAAAAATGTCAAGGAATTGTTCTGGATGAGAGTAGGAAGATTTTGTTTAGCACATATTTGCATACACATTGGATTCATTTTTCTATTTTACATTTGAAATACTGAATCCCTGACAGTAACACATGCCCTGCTAGATTCTGAATACTAATCCTAATATGATGGAGAAAAATAACGGAAACAGAATAGAAATACAAGCAGTTCAGAGGAGGCATGTTGTATACTTGGACTTGCCTTTTGCATTATATAGGGTAGGAGTTATAAATCTAGTCAATCTTTTGTTGAAATAGTTTTCCATGTGCTTTTAAAGTTAACAAATATGTGAATTCCTGTCTCCCTTTCTCTGTATTCTATTCAGCACATGTATTTTTATATGCACATATAGAATCCTACCTGGTATCACACGTACATTCTTGTGAGTTACATGACTTGGCAGATACAAAGTGTGAGAAGAGATCACTCCTCTTAAACGCTGTTTGACCTGAAAATTCCACCTATGGGTGAGCTTCCTAGTTGAAAAAAGTTATACATAAATCCATATCCAGTAAAATGAATATTTTTGGATCTGTGGATGATACATATTTCACGGTGTAATTCGATTGGCATATATATTGCTAATTTTTAAAATCTGTGTGTGGATATATATATATATATATATATATATATATATATATATATATATATATTCTCTCCAGATATTTCAAAATATTTAATATATGTGTCTTATTATACACTCCCTAAATTCATTCATGATTATGTATGTGGATTTATAATCAACTTTTCACAAGATTATTCTCAGAAATATTCATTCACCTGATATACCTATTTTTTTCCTAGTATTGAAAACTAACTTCAGTGAATGGTGCATATAAATCCTAATATTTCTACAGTAACTGATCCATTTTCACATCAATGTAAGTAGATTCCAATGGGACATGATAAGTATTTTGAAGTTCATTTTTATTCAAAACTAGTACATTACTATTTCTTCAGTTTATGCACATTATTGGATATATATTTCATCCACAAGTTCACAAATTTATAGGCATTTATTTCACTTTCAATCACTTTCTGCTTCAGAAAACACGTGTTCCGCCATGTTTCAAACTGGTCTTTTCATGAGACTTCTTTCCAAACACATTATTTTTGATTTCCACAATCACTTTTGAAGCAAAACTCACACACTCTTCATGATAAAGCATAACCCTAGGATTACAATTAGACGTATAACTAGTTGTTATGAATGATTATATATCAATATATGATTTCTTATGTATTTTCAGATATCAATTCAATACACTATTTAAAGTGGAACCAGTTATATTATTTATTAACTGTATGGTCTATTCATGCATTATCTCTATATTCATAGACACAGGGTACACCTATTTTTACCCTCAATACTAATTTATACGTTTTCAAAATATTCCTCAAAAAATGGTGGAAGAAATACTCATGTCACCTGATCTATATATACATTATTTCACAGTAATATTCTGGACAAAAAAATCAAAGGTCACCCTTAAGGTTGTACCAAAGCCTAAATGGAAAGTGAGCATGGATTACTAAAACCTTCCATGTCCAGGTGGCCTAATGCTCTCAAATGTCAATCTTATTGGTGACTACATTTTTGTTTCTTCCTAAGATAATATATATTCAACCTCAAGCCTGTTGAAAATGTCTAACCCTATCACTCACTTTATACTTTGCCTGATTTAGTAATGTCTCTATTTATATCTATTTTCCTACATATTTTCCCCTGTTCATCATTGTGACTGACTCTTCACTTGTGCTGACATTTACATTCACTGTCTACCTGAAACCCTATTGCTTAAGAACTTTTGGTCTAAATCCTATTCTCACTCTTCTTTGTAAACCTACTGACTATCTTTCTAATCCTACCGACAATCCCTTTTTGAGTGGATGTTCTATTCGACATTCAATCATCCAAGGTACAAGCTCCTATGCCATTGTATATAGATTTATCTGAGACATTTTTGCAGAAAATAATTCAAAGCTAAGTGTACCAATTAAGGGCCCAATGCCCTTCTGAACTTCATATCTTTCCTAGATTTCTGTTTTTATACTTATATTTCACCTATATATTCTTGTAAATATCATAGTTTCCCAATACCATTATTCGTCATGCAGAAGGATTCCTAACCCCAAATTGAACATGTTACTAACCCAAACCATACACTGTTCTCTCAATCGAACTTTACAGAACAGCAGGGACAGGGTTGCTCTTAAAATACAGGAATGTAGGGCATGTTCCACCTGTTGAGAACACCAAAGGTCCATGCAGAAATGATCCCTTGAGAAGATGTAGGCAGCTACGAAAGACCTGAGAGAGAAAAGTCATCTTCTATGGCAAACAACCTTGTCAGCATGAAGGGATGTGTATGAATCAGCCTCTCTCTTCTTAATGTAGAGAAGATGGACCAAACCAGTCCTAGGTGGAGAGCTGTTCCCGGGTGCCCATGGTTTATATACCATTCTAACTTGTGAAAGTGTCACAGGAAGTAGGGGCAGCCTCCATCTCATGGGACTCTTGAAAGCAACTGTTAGGACAAAGTGGTTGTCAAGGCAATGACCTCATTCAGTTCCTGAAGAAGTGATCTACCTCACTTCCTTGGTGATGGAACTCTCTTAACTTGGGATCCAGGAAGCCAGGCACCCGGAGCCAGTCCAGTCCCAGACCCAGTAGGCTCACTTGTTTGAATTTACCAAGGAGAGTGTCAGTCTTTCTTGGTACCTACACATGTGAGGATGGCCAAATACCAGGAGAGCTCTGAATAGGGGCCTTTCCTGAGAAAGTAGGTAGTGGTTCACCGCAGGCTCCTGACAACTTCACAGAGTTGGCCAAGGAGACCAGATCTGAGATAGGACAGGCCATTTTGGGGGAACATAGTATGGCCCACCACTCAGAGGAAACTCCGGATAGTCACAGAGTTACATGGGGGAAGGAGGTGTCTTTGTGGGGTGGGTGTGATTTTGTGGTTTTGTCTCATGATCTGAGAATAGGTAGGAAAGACGGTTTGTTTGATTTGGAGTGGTCTTCTTCTAGTAAGTCGTTGGACAAGGCAAGTGTTTCTATGTCTGTGTATCCCACTGTGTCCGTGGTTGTAGACATTAGAAAATAGAATGCAACAATTGATATGTCCTGTATAGTAGAAAGATTCCCGGCATTCATCCTGCCCAATTTATGAATGGACTGCAGCTTGCCTTATCCATGGGCAACACCTGCTACCTTCCTAAGTTCCTGTTTCTTCCAGAATTCTCACCACTCTCCAGAATAGTCTCATGGTTTTGTGTCCAAAATATGTACCACCTCCAAGCTCTGTGACATTGCCATGTCCTGGATAGCTGAAGGGAATGGCGAGCATCTCTGAAAACTCAGATATCAGTGTGACCAAGAAAGTCTCAGTGGAGAAACCATGCTTTCGGCCTTTTGCTTATCAATTGTTCTGTTTCCCTGAATGTCAGGAAGGTCTTTGCCTCAGGCCACCCCTTTGTGAAGCCTGAAGAAAACAGTTTTCAAATGGAAATGAATGGGCATCACCTGTGGCTCTTTGCTTAATTGCTTTGGAAAGGGATGTGTCTGAATCAGCCTCTTGGTCCTGTGTGAGGTTGTGGCTTAGATTCTCAGCACCTGATGGATGTAAAGAGAGATCCCATGTGTGCATCCAAAACCAAAATGGCCAAAAGAGCAATTATTGTGAATGAAGCCTCTCGCATTCATTTGTAAGGTTCCTGACCACCATCAAGTGAGAATACGGATCCTTTGGTTCAAATGAGTTATGCACAGCCCTGCAGAGGCTAACCGATAGGTTTTTGGGTTTTCTCATGGCTCCAAATCATATAAAGAATCTATACCTGACAGTCAGTAGGCCTCAAATTGGAGATGCAGAGCAGTATTAACAGCTGGCCTATCTGATCACTCCTGGTTCACCGGATGGGTGTCCAGGCCACCTTGACTTTAGGCAAATGAGGGGCAAGGGAGCTTATTTTTGACACTGTCTTGGGCTGCACCCCTCATGAAAAACTCCAGCCAGAGGTTATGATAAGTGTCTATATGGAAGAAGATGAGGGCCATGTGGGAGTGTTTGGTTTTAATTGTGGTCATTTTTTTGGCGGTTGGAAGAGATAACTGGATCCACCTGGGCTTGAATTCTGGCATGATTCCTCTTAGAGACTGAGTTCTGGAATTTACCTCAAAGAAGTATTGCCATGAAATGTGTTGGGATTTTAGGAGGCCACGCATGGGATGCGCCCTTGAAAACTGAGATCGAGGGCCAGGGTGTCTTTCCACAGTGCAGTGAGAATCTCAGCCAGGATATCACATGATTTTATTTTGAAAGACTTGGCAGCCATAATTGAGAGTCTAAACACAAATGGAACTCATATTGTAGACCTCAATGATCCTGGCTTCATGTGACCTTTTGGCCACTTTTTGGGAAGCCTTGCCTGTGAGATTTCTCCAGAGATTTCATTTAAATGAGCTTCCTCAAGACATAATGGTTCCTGCATTAATTGAAACGCACAGTGACTCCAACTTCATCCTTCAAAAATGGCTAAATAAATACTATCAAATTTCTGAAATTCCCATTACCAGGTGGCACTGGAGAACCTTTGGATATTCTGTTGCTGAACATGAGTAAAATAATTCCCCACGCAATGACACTTCACCGGGAGAATTCCAATTTTATTGCTAAAAGCTGTGTGCTTATATAGAACTAAGGGGGAGATGGTATGGCTTAGATAAATGGCAGCAACCCGTTTATTGACAAGTTCTTTCAAATATCAGCTCCAAAGCCCAGGAATCAGTTCTCATTGGGGCTAAGGTTCCCCACAAGCGAGATTTGAAATTGGCGCTGGCGGGAGAGTTCACAAGGGCGGGAACTTTTTGCGCCACTGCAGAAATGAAGAAGGTAGGAAGAAGAAGTCCTTAGGCGCCATGTTGGGGTTTTTCTCTGGGGTATGGCTGCCATTTATTCTTTTCCCAACATTCCACCCTTTTTGTTTTCTTAGGAAGTGGGGCGTCGTTTGTCAGATCTGGCTGCTTCCTGCTGTGTGGGGGTGGTGTGGGGCCTAGAAAGAGAAGTGGAGGAATGCTCAGGGGGCAGGTATGGGGATATCATGGCAGCCAGAAAAAAAACCCAGTGGCTATAGACAGCTATTTTCATAGGGGTGAAGTCAATGAATGTTCCCTGAAGCCAAAGATGTTGATGGCATGGAACCAGTCCTGGATGGAAGAGATTGTTGGTATCAGCCACTGGTCCTGTAACAGAGACTCAAGGAAATACTGGAAGCATTGCCTGGACATGGTGTCTCCAGCACCTGAAGAAGATCAGAGCAAATAAAAACAGAATGAAGATAAAAATTAAAGCAAATGTCAATTTTTGGCAGAAGTTCCATGTGGGGGGACTGACATAGAAGAGGCCAAGGGCCATGAGAAAGCTTAGAAGGTGGTAAAGACTATGAATCCAGGATGGCAGATTAAGAGGTTCTCCGAGCTCGTTGTCTCCCGCTGTCTAATACCCGTTGCATTCCATCGTGCCTGGTAGTGAGCTTCATCACTGAGTGAACTGTTCTCTTGGAGATGTTGGGGATTCATCGGTCATCAGAGGCTGGTAGTGACTAAGCAAAAGCTGGTTGAAAGTTTGATTAGGAATTTTATGCAGTTGGGTTTGAAGGCACTTCATTATGCAGGGCAAGATAGCACAAAAAAGGAGCATTCAAATAATTGGCCCCAAGATATGTAGTAAGTACATGGCAAGATAGGATTGGAAGAACCCCGTTATGGGATTGGAGGAGGTAGGTTTGAGCAATTGGGTCGATAATTCCTGCAATTTAACAACATTTTTTTTTATTAGCCCAGATTCATTAACATAATAGCAAAATTTCTCTCTGAGGAATAGGCATGTAACCCCTTTTTCTGCAATGAGAAGATCAATTGCCCTTTGGTTCTGTAAAGCCACTTGTGCCAATGAAGTAACCTGCCGCTGCAAGGAACCCAGAGACTCAGCCATGGTATTGAGTGTTTCCTGCAGTTTTTGTTGAAGGTCATTGGATCCCATAGAGCATGACCTATAGCTCCACCAGAGAGTCCGAGACCCGTCACTGAGGTTGTTAAAATGAGGCCTACCAGAACCGGCAGAAAGACTACCCTACGGGTGCGGGAAGGTAGGGCCAACTGTCAGAATTCGGTGCGAGTAAACAAAGATAGCTGAGGAACTACAGTAACCAAGAAACAGGCGCCAGAGACATTGATGGTTGAGGTACTTAAAGACCCATTACACCAGAGGAAATGTCCAGGTTGCATAAACACAGGGCTCTATGGGGTGCTGTAGCTCAAGGAACAAATGGGTAAAGGATTCATTATTGGCAGGTGGAAACAGATGAAAGGAAATAAAGTATTGGTGGAATAACTTTCCCACAGTGGGATACGTGTCACATGTAGGGGTTGTCCTTTTTAGAGAAATTGTAGGGTTTTGCTGGAATATTTCCTGCCGCTAATGGGACTGCTGCTAGAAGTGGACAACTAAGTGAAGCACAGAGAAAGCACTGAGAAGTAGGCACAGAAAGAGGGGTGGAGTTTAATAATCAAAAAGTTTGGTGTAGCAAATTGAGCCATGTGGGAGGGGGACCTGAGAGGGTTGAAGGCTCTGAATCCTCTTTGGATGAGCTATGGATATGATCTCGAAGTTTTGATTCTGAGTCCTTAATGTGTTCGACTACCTGAATGGTTGCCTTAGGTTGCGTAATCAGGGTGCGGCCAATAGTCATCCACCCTGTGGGTCTGACTGAGGTTGTCCGAGCATAGACAGCAAACTCAACATAGCCCCAACGTTTGGCCTTGGGGTCAGGTTTATCTAAAGTATACCATCCATTGTTATTGGATGAAGAGCCTTTATGCCACTTTATGTAACTAGAAGTCCACCCTTCAGGGTAACCGAGTGAGTGGTAAGAATAGCTACCACGTTCATCATGGAACCTGCATGACCAATAGGGGCACCCATTATATATCTCAGGCCACCAATGACAATAATCTTTTGTTTGATCAAAAAGGAAGCAAATGAAAGGCCAGTTCCAGCTACCAGGGACGAAGGTCCTTGAAGGTGACAATTTTAGGGAAATAGAGGTGCAGTTGTGGATGAAGCAAGTAGTTGCATCCACTGTGCAGACCTTCTGCATGCCATGTTCTGAGTATCGTTCCCGAAAAGTGAATAAATGCATGGTAGGTGAGGAGGGTAAAGACCAGTCCTGACAGAGCACAGAAAATAAGCAGAGCACAAAAAACAAGCAGTTAGAGAAGACTAGGGTATTGGGAGAGCT
Organism: Callospermophilus lateralis; assembly: GCF_048772815.1. NCBI lineage: Eukaryota > Metazoa > Chordata > Mammalia > Rodentia > Sciuridae > Callospermophilus > Callospermophilus lateralis. The sequence goes on along the minus strand of NW_027512575.1, from coordinate 385,278 downwards.
CATTGTGCCTTCTTTAAGAGGAATTGGGCTGCAAGGAAAACCGTGTGAGCCACAACTAAAATGGGTGAGATGGGTGTGGAGAGCAGGAGTAAAGGGGAGGTTCAGTAGGTGATTCTTGGAGTTCCTCTGGGGTGGCTCTGTCTTCAGCAGGTGGGGCCTCCTGGTGATGTGGCTTCAACCTAGACATGTGAATCCAGGGAGTGAGACAGTTGTCTGGTAAGGAGAGTTTGGCGGTGGTAAGGGTAAAGAGAATGACAGGATAGGGGCCTTCCCATTTTGCGGCAAGAGTCCCTTTCTCCTCTGGGGTATTATAATAGACTAGACTAACAGGTGTTAAGGGAGGAGTGTTTGGAGAGGAGACTGGGTCCGGAAGAAGCCAGTCCTGATATTTCCAGAGTTCCGAGCGGAGATGGAGCAAGAGAGGCAAAGACAAATCTCGGGTGAGAGGTCCTTGTGAAATGACCAACCCAGGGGTTATAAGAGGTCTTCCATACATTATCTCAAAAGGAGACAGTAAAGATGGTTTCTTAGGGAGAGCTCTGATTCGAAGCAAAGCCAAGGGAAGGAGTTTGAACCAGTCTATGTTTAATTCCATTGTCAATTTGGTAAGGACTTCCTTTAGAGTACGATTTACCCTTTCCACTTTCCCTGAAGCCTGGGGGAAATATGGACAGTTGAAATGCCACTTGAAGGAGAGGGCTTGAGAGACCTTTTGTGTGATCCTAGAAGTAAACTCAGGGCCATTGTCATATTGTAGGGAAGTGGGCATACCAAACCTGGGGATGATGTCTGTCAGTAAGATTGAAGCTACAGTGGAAGCCTTTTTATTGGAAGTGGGAAATGCCTCAACCCAACCAGAGAAAGTGTCCACAAAGACAAGGAGGTATTTAGTGCGCCATACTGTGGGCATGTTGGTGAAGTCTACCTGCCAGTCAGCAGCGGGAATGTGTCCCCGGGCTTGGTGGAAAGGGAAAGGTTTGGGCCTTAAAGGAAGATGAGGGTTGGTCCGCTGACAGATCTGACAATTAGAGGCTATATTCTGTAGCATGGCTTGTCAGAGGGGGTGAGGGAAAAGAAACTCTGTAAAAAGAGGGTCAAAGACTGAGAATTGGAAAGGAATAGAGTATGAAGGAACTTGAAAAGATGCTTGTTCTTACTGAAAGACGTAGGGGCTTCAGATGAGCTGTCTAAAGTGGCCATTATATGTCCCCCATGGAGGCCATAATTGAAAGTGGTAGCAGCCATTCGTGCCGCCTGGTCAGCTTTGGCATTGCCCTCAGTGATAAGAAAGCCGTCCTTCTGATGGGACCTACAATGGACAACTCCCAACTGGGTGGGTAAGTGGCCTCTATTAGATTGGTTATAAAAGCTGAATTAGTGATCGCATTACCTTTGGTGGTAAGTAGGCCTCGCTACTTTCAAATATCAGCATGGGATAATAAGATATGGAAGACATATTTTGAATCAGTTTAGAGGGTGAGGGATTTGCCTTGTGCTAGAAGGCAGGCACGAGTGGATGCTATAAGTTCAGCCTACTTGTCTGTAGTTCCTGAAGGCAAAACTTTGGCCTCTATAATCTCAGTGGCTGAAAATACAGCGTATCCAGAGTAATGAGTTCCGTTCTCCCTAAAGGAACTGCTGTCAGTAAACCAGATAAGGTCAGGCTTGCTGAGTGGTCTCTCAGAAATGGAAGAATGACAGGGGAGGAAATCATCTAAGGTTTCCAAGCAATTATGAGTTGGTATGTGAGACATGGGAGTCATTGGGAGCAGTGAGGCAGGGTTTAGTGCAGAGCAGGGGAGGAAAATAATATTAGGGTTTTCCAGAAAGGAAGTGAGGGGCGACAGAAATCTGGATGTAGGGAGAGTTTGAAGGCCCTTTTAAGCTAAAAGATCCTTCAAGTGATGTGGGGAGTGGATAGTTCAAGGGGCCCCAAAAGTCAGCTTAGAGGCTTCTTTGTGTAAAATTTGTCCAGTAGCCAGAGCTCTTAAGCAAGGGGCCCACCCACGGATGGTAGGGTCTAGTTGCTTGGACAAATATGACACAGGTGCAAATGTACGCCCATAGTTTTGACCTAAGACCCCAAGTGCTTGCCCCCCTTTTTCATGGACATATAGATGAAATGTTCTTGAAAGATCTGGAAGGTGAAGGGCAGGTGCCTTTAAGAGGAGTTGCTGAAGCCTGCGGAAGTGGTAGATGGGAAAGGAGGCAAGAGATTCACTAGGGTGTCCCTTTGCTAGGTCATACAGGGGTTTGGAGAGAAGAGAATAATTTGGGATCCAGGCCCTAAAATAACCTGCTAATCCTAGGAATGATAGTATTTTGGCTTTCGTATAGGGCACTGAAAGATCACAGAGGAGTTGCCTCCTATCCAGTGTTATTTCCTTTTTCCCGGGTGTAAGGCAAAAACCAAGATAGGTGACCGAAGACTGGGAAACCTGGGCCTTGTGGGGAGACTCCCTATATCCCTTGTCTTCTAGGAATTTATGAAGCTGAGCGGTGTGGGATTGAGAGTGTTCCCAGAAAGACTACATAGAAGAAGGTCATAGACATATTGAAGTAGAGTAGAGTCAGGACAGGTCAGGTGAAAGGATGTGAGGTCCTGGGCAAGAAATTGGCCAAAGAGATGGGGGCTATCCGTGAATCCCTGTGGGAGGACAGTCCAGGTAAGCTGATGAGAATGGGGGGTGTGAGAGTCAGTCCATGAAAAAGCAAAGATATCCTGAGATTCTGAGAACAAGGGAATAGAAAAGAATGCATCTTTTAAATCTAGGACTGAGAAGTGAGTAGTAGTGGTATGGATCTGAGAGAGGAGGGTGTAAGGGTTGGGCACTAGCGGGTGGATGGGGTCCACAGAGGAGTTGACAAGGAGAAGTTCTTGAACCAGCCTGTAGGACACGTTAGGTTTCTTAACTGCCAGAATGGGTGTGTTGAAAGGAGAGTGTGTAGGCCTAAGATACCCCTTTCATAATAAATCCTGGATGATGGGTTCTAATCCAAGGAGGGATGTGGTTGTGAGTGGATATTGTGGTTGACTAACATATCTTGAAGGGTCCCGTAAGACAATATGAATAGGACTGCATTTAGCCATAAAGGGTGTAATTGTGTCCCAAACCTCAGGGTTAAATGGTTTAGATAGTCGTGGGAGAGTGCATGAAGGAGGTGTATCTGCCCCTAGGAATATCATGAGGAAATGAGAGGTAGGAGAGGTGTGGGGTGATAAGTGAATGGTGACTTTTAATAGTGAGAGTATGTCCCTTCCCAGAAAGGGAATGGGGCAATGGCTCATAACAAGAAAGGAGTGAGTGAAGGACAAAAGGGATCGCTGCATATAACATGATTGGGGGGGGGTTTGAGGAAAAATCTTTTTACCTCCTACCCTGGCAATAGGAGTTTTTGAGGCTGTGGTAGGACCCTAATACTCCCTCAAAATCGAAAAAGCGGCATCAGTATCCAAGAGGAAGTTAATGAAGCGTCCATCCAGCAGGAAGGTGACCCTAGGCTCTTGATTCTTGATGGTAATAGTCTGGAGGGAAGGCCCAGGACTCCGTCAATCCTCCTCTGCCAAGCCCAGGTGAGGCTGTGGTTGCTGGGCAGCAGACCAACCTCCCTTCTGGGTTGTTGGGCAGTCTGCCCCCCAGTGTCCACTTTGATGGCATTTTGAGCAGGGGTTGTAGGGTGTCCTCGGCGAAGAACAATTCCTGGTCCAATGTCCCTCTTTACCTCATTTGAAGCAAGCTCCAGGGGGGGTCATATTGGGACGGCATGGTGATGGCCTTCTCTGAATGAGCTGGGCCAACATTTGGAATTTGGCATTTTCAGCCCTCTGCCTACGAAATTCACTTTCATCCTCTCTACCATGAAAAACCTTGAAAGTGACAGCAAGGATTTTGGTCTGAGGAGTAGCAGTGCGCTGTTCAAACTTTTTAAGCTTGGCTTTAATGTAAGGGTAGCTTTGGGCCAGAATATATGTCATTAAGACATGACGGCCATCAGGGGTTTCTGGGTCGAGGTTTGTGTACTGCTGAAGGGACTTGGTTAGTCTATCCAGGAATTCTGAAGGTGTTTCCTCCTTCCTTTGAATGACCTCCTGCATCTTTTGAAAGTTAACAGCCTTGCGGGTGGCCTTTTTCAGTCCCGCCAAGAGGCAGGATGCAAAAAGGTCACTAGACTGTAAGCCCATAGGGGATCCTGCTCTGGGACAGCATGAGGGCCTGTCGGTGGTTATGATTGGTCCTATGATTTTCATCAGCATGGGCTTGGGCTAGCTCCCAGAACCATTGCCTTTCCTTGGGGAGAAGTTTATTGGCCAAGAGCATGTAGATGTCATGATGAGTGAGGCTATATGCTTGCAGTACCCATTGAAACTCCCGAATGTAAGTGGTGGGGTCAGTGGTGAAAGAGCCTAACTTCCTCTCTAGCTGAGTAATGTCCGACATGGAGAAGGGCACGTGGACTCTGATGACACCCTTGGGACCAGCTACCTCACGAAGGGGTGCGATTGTCTTGGGGGTGGGAAGGAGTCCCTTAGACCTGGTAACAGGAGGACTGAAAGAGGCAGGCGGTGGACAGGAAGGAAAGGGAGGGGAATGGAATGTGTCTGTGGAAGAGGAGGAGGTGGAGCAGGCAGAAGAGTGGGGAAGGGAGGGGGATGAAATGGAAGGTTGAGGATCCGTGGAATCAGGCAGAGGAAGAGGAGGATTTTGCGGGAGAGAAGGGTCAGTTGGGGCTGGGGGATAAGGTGGGGGTTGATCTGCTGGGTCGAATGAGGACGAATCTGCGAAGTCAGGAGTAGAACTAGGGGAAGAGAGGGGTTTGCAAGCAAGAAGGACCTGAGAGGGAGGGCAGGAGGAGCAGAGACAGGGTGCTGTGCGAGAAGGCTAAAACATTCAATACAGGGAATCTCACTCCACTTTTTCAGATGCTGGCAGTAATTAAAAAGGTCCAAGAGGAGGTTTGGATCTAAGGAGCCTTCTGGAGGCCAATGATTGCCATTATCCAGTGGATATGTAGGTCAATCTTGGGTACAGAATTTGATTAGAAGTTTGGGCTTGATGTCTGGTGTGAGGGAGAGTGTGGCCAGATTTTTTATTAAACTTTTGAGAGGTGAGGTTTCAGGTACAGATAAAGAGGTGCCCACAGTCACAGGGAGAGATGGAAGAGAGAGAGAGAGAGAGAGAGAGAGAGAGAGAGAGAGAGAGAGAGAGAGAGACAATAAGTGTAAGCAAGAGAGACAAAGAGAAAACCCGGCCTGGAACGGACTCCGGGAAGCGCTCAGGGCGAATGGGGGTCAGGTGGGCATCCCCAAAATGACCAGCCGTCATGAGGAAATACAGAGGGCACTACCTGATCGTCACCAGTGAAGTGCGATCTGTGAGACCCAATGGGTTCGGAGCCACGGGCAACCTGACATCAGGAAAGTTTTCGAATGCAGCAGAAGAAGTAAGTAATGAAAACAGAACTCCGGCTCCAGCAGAATGCAGTTCCAGGATGGGAGTTCAGTTTTCCCCGAGCAGAGAGGCAGCTTCAGCCAGACACAGCAGGCCCGCAGGAAACAGTAACTCTAGCTGACAGCAGCAGCAGCAGCAGAGGAGGAAAAACCACAGAGCCTCTCATGTAAACTCAGAAGCCTCACACCCCAAAGGGAAACAGATCATCAGAGGGTCCACTGCAACCAGTAAAGGTCTTAGTGGGAGGAATTCCTCCCCCCTACCAGGTGTCTAGAGTGTGACAGACGATCATGGTCACAAAGCCAGCGGTAGCCCGAAGGGAGTTGGCGAGCCGGGGTCAGGGGAGGCTTACATACAACAAATCAGTGGTGAGTGCAGGAAGCCTGCTTCTGAAAAGAGCAGACCAGGGCAGAGTGCCACGGTGGAGCAGTGGACGGGGCTCTTGTTGGAAAGAGCTCACCCATATCCTCACACGGGGCACCAGAATGAAAGAACTCCCCGGGAACTTCACCGGGAGAATTCCAATTTTATTGCAAAAAGCTGTGTGCTTATATAGAACTAAGGAGGAGATGGGAGGGCTTAGATAAATGGCAGGCAATCCATTTATTGGCAAGTTCTTTCAGATATCAGCTCCAGAGCCCAGGAATTAGTTCTTATTGGGGCTAAGATTCCCGGCCAGCAAGATTTGAAATTGGCGCCAGCAGAAGAGTTCACACGGGCGGGAACATTTCGCACCACTGCAGAAAAGAAGAATGTAGGAAGAAGAAGTGCTTAGGCGCCATGTTGGGTTTTTTTTTCTGGAGTATGGCTGCCGTTTTTACTTTTCCCAACAATGAGTATACCAGACAGTGCCTTGATTGACTGGTTTTTATGAAAATGGTGTTTAACAGAGATGCCAGAAAGTTGGATCCTGCTGATTAGTGGGCTAAGAGCAATGGTGGGCATGTGTGTGATGAAACATCAGTGGTGGGACCATGTGGATCTGCCATTGGCTTCCAAATGGCTTGTGACTGACATGGTGAAGCCAGCAGACCCTTATATGTAAAGGCATCTTGTTACATGGAGAGGATTCAGGACATTGTTCAGAATCAGGTTGCTATGTTCAAGAGGGCAAGCTATGTGGAATAGAAGCCTGGTTCTTGTATTCTCCTACAGACCCTGACCCACCACATGTGACAGAAATCCCTCACGCACTGTGTCCCCGTTGAACTCCTTGTATTTCATGAAGCAAATACCAAACTTCCAGTGCAGCACCAAGAAACACCACGAAAATAGAGGATGACCATATGGCTTCATAGTCCACACTAGAGACATTTAGCCCCAAGGGGCCACAGTTTACCTTCAAAGGGAGAATTCAGCACTGGTGTCTCATGTTCATTGGAAAATAAGAAACCATGTCCTCCAGGTCACATAGATGCAGACCCAGGTTTATGGTTTCACTAGAAAGGAAGCTAAAGCACTTGACAACAGCATATATTTCAAGTGCCCAACCTCACAGGCAGTATCTCAAGAAGTCTCTAGGACAACAGACCTCCATGTTTTTGAAGTGTTTACCCTGTCCCTTACTTTTGGAAACTCCTCTAACACTTCCAAGGTTGTGAACTCCTGATCGCATTCCATTCCAGATATGTATTCATGGATTTTCTAACTCTTCTTCTCTAATTGTGTCTTACATGGGGTGAAGGTGTTGTCAAGGTATTGTTCTGGATGAGAGTGGGAAGATTTTTGTGTAGCACATATTTACATACACATTGGATTCATTTTCCAATTTTCCATTTGAAATACTGAATCCCTGTCAGTAACCCATACCCTAATAGACTCTGACTACTAATCCTAATATGATGGAGACAAATAACCCAAACATAATATTAATACAAGCAGTTCAGAGGAGGCATGGTGTATAGTTGGTCTTGCCTTTTGCATGATATAGTGTAGGAGTTATAAATCTTGTCAATTGTTTGTTGAAATAGTACTCCATGTGTTTTTAAAGTTAACACATATGTGAATTTCTGTCTCCTTTTTTCTGTAGCCAATTCAGCACATGTATTTTTATATGCACATAAAAAATCCTACCTGGTATCACACGTACATTTTTGTGAGGTGGCTAACTTAGCAGAAACAAAGTATGAGAAGAGATCACCCCTCCTAAACGCTTTTGGAACTGAAAATTCAAACTATGAGTGAGATTTTTAGTTGAACAACATTATACATAAATCCATGTTCAGTAAAATTAATATTTTTGGATCAGTGGATGATATATATTTCACGATGAATTTTGATTGGCATATATATTGCTACTTTCTAATGTTTCTCTGTGAGATATATATATATATATATATATATATATATATATATATATATATATATATATATATATATATCTCTAGATTTTTCCAAATATAAAATATATGTGTCCTATTATACACTCCCTAAATAATTCACTCATGCTCATGTATGTGGTTTTATAATCAAATTTTCATACGATTATTTTCAGAAATATTCATCCACCTGAAATACATATTTGTTTTCTAGTACTGAAAACTCACTTCACTGAATGTTGCAAACAAATCCTTATATTTCCACTGTAACTGACCCAATTTAACATCAATGCAAGTAGATTCCAAAGGGGCATGATGTGTATTTTGACGTTCATTTTTATTTAACACTGGTACATTACTATTTCTTCAGTTTTTGTACATCATAGTATATACATTTCATCCACAAGTTCACAAATTTAAAGACATTTGAAACACATTCAATCACTTCCTGCTTCAGTACACATGTATTCCTCCTTGCTTTTGACTGGTTATTTATTGAGACTTCTTTCCAAACACATTATTTTCGATTTCCATAATCAATTTTGAAGCAAAACTCACACACAATTTATGATAAACCACAACCCTAATATTACCATTAGATGTATAACTGGTTGGAATGAATGTATGTATGTCAATATAACATTTCCTGTGTATTTTCAGATATCAATTTATTCCAATTTCTAAAGTTGGAATCAGTTATATTATATATTCACACATGGTACACCTATTTGTGCCCCCAATACTAATTTATATCTCTTCTAAATATTGCTCCCAGAAATGGTGCAAGAAAGACTCATGTCACCTGATCTACATATATATTCTGTCAACAAAATACAAAGTCACACTTACAATTGTACCAAAGCCTAAATGGAATGTGAGTATGGATTATGAAAATCACCCATGTCCAGGTTGCCTAATGCTCTCAAATGTCAATCCTATTGGTGACTACATATTTGTTTCTTCCTAAGATTATGTATTCAACCTCAAGCCTGTTGAAAATGTCTAATCCTATCAATCACTTCATCATTTGCCTGATTTCCTAATGTCTCTAATGATATCTGCTTTCCTACATATTTTCCCCAGTTCATCATTGTGACTGACTCTTCACATGTGCTGACATTTACATTTTCTGTCTACCTGAAACCCTATTGCTAAAGAACTTTTTGTCCAAATCCTATACTCACTCTTTTTTTCTAATCCTACCAACTATCTTCCTAATCCTACCAAGTATCCTTTTTTGACTGGATGTTCTCTTCGACATTCAATTATCCAAGGTACAAGGTCCTATGCCATTATGTATAGATTTATCTGAGACACATGTGCACAACATAATTCCGAGTGAAGTATCCCAATCAAGGATCCAATGCCCTTTTTGGCTTCAAATCTTACCTAGATTTGTGTTTTCATACATATATTTCACCTCTATATATACTTATAAATATTGCAGGTTCCCAATACCATTATTCATGCAGCAGAATGATTCCTAACCCAAATCAAACATGTTATTAACCCTAACCATACTTTGTTTCCTCAATCTAACTTTACAGAAAAGCAAGGACAGAGTTGGTCTTATATAGAAATGTAAGAGATCTTCCACCTGCTGAGAACCTCAAAGGTCCATGCAGAAGTGAACCCTGAGGGAGATATAGAAAGCTATGAAGGACCTGAGAGAGCAAAAGTCATCTTTCATGACAAAAAAAAAAAAAAAAAAAAAAAAAACAGGTCAGGATGAAGGGGTGTGTCTGAAGCAGTCTATCTCTTCTTAATGTAGAGAAGATGGACCAAACCAGGCCTGTGTGGAGAGCTGTTCACGGGTGCCTATGTTTGATATACCATTCTTACTTGTGAAAGTGTCACAGGAAGTAGGGGCAGCCTCCATCTATTGGGACACTTGGAAGCAACTGTTAGGACAAAGAGGTTGCCAAGGCAGTGACCTCATTCAGTTCCTGAAGGAAGTGACCTATATCATTTTCTTGGTGATGGAACTCTCTGAACTTGGGATCCAGGATGCCAGGCACCCAGAGGCATTCCCAGTCACAGTCCCAGTGGCCACACATGTTTGGATTACCAAGGACAGAATCGGTCTTTCTTGGTAACTACTGATGTGAGGATGGCCAAATTCCAGGAGAGCTCTGAAGAGGGGTCTTTCCTGAGAAAGCAGGTAGTGTCTCACTACTGAACTGAAACCCACAGTGCCTCCAACTTCATCCATGAAAAATGGCTAGATAAATACAATAAAATTTTTTAAATTCCCTTAACCAGGTGGCACTGGAGAACCTTTGGATGTCTTTTTCCTGGTCATGAGTGTACAAGAGAATGCCATGATTGACGGTATTTCATGAAAATGGTGTAGAACAAAGATGCCAGTAAGTTGGACCCTGCTGAGTAGTGGGCCTTTTGCAGTGGTGGGCAGGTGTGTGATAATACAGCTGTGGTGTGGCCATGAGGATTTTCCATTGCCTTCAAAATGGCTTGTGACTGATATGGTGCAGCCAGCAGACCCTTCTTGTTATATGGAGAGGTTTCCGGGCAAAGTTCAGAGTCAGATTTCTATGGACAAAGGGGCAAGCTTTGTGAGATAGAAGCCTGGTTGTTGCATTCTCCTGCAGACCCTGACCCACCACAAGTGACAGAACTCCCTCTAATACTGGGTCCCAGTTGAACTCATTGTATTTCATGAAGCAAATACCAAACTCCCAGTGCAGCAGCAAGAAACACCAAATGGCTTCACAGTTCACACGGGGAGACAGTTAGCACCAAGTGGCCACAGTTTACCTACAAATAGAATATTCAGCACTGCTGCCTCATGTTCATTAGAATACAAGAAACCATGTCCTCCAGGTCACGTAGATGCAGACCCAGCTTTTATGGTGTCACTAGAAAGGAAGCTAAATCTCCTTGCAACAACATATATTTCAAGTGCCCAAACTCAGAGGAAGTTTCTCAAGAAGTATTTAGGCCGGCAGAGCTCCATGTTTTTGGACTGTTTACCTGTTAGACCAGGACGCTAGAAAAGACCACTGACTCAAATTAAAATCAAATAAAATTAAGCTTATTATTTCCACCAGCCATGCTGCCTCTCCCTCCCAAAACGAAGGGAACAAGACAGCAACCCCAGATTTCCTACAGCCCAGCTTTATAGCCCAGAAAGTTACACAAAAGGGGGGTTACAGATAACGATCTCTGATAAACATCACACTAAAGGTAGTTTACAATTTTTTTGCTGTCCCTACATGAGAATTCATGAGGACCATTAGAGCCTCAGAGAGGGTTGTTGTCTTGCCAGAGAAGGCAAATATTTATGATGTGTCACTAAAGTTTCTGAGAGGGCTGCTATCTGGTCAGAGAGCCAGGCATGTGTGAGTTCAAGGCGCGGGCAGGCATTCCACGCAGGTTCAGAATTTGAAGTAATTAATGGTAAAGCCAAAATTATCTTTTCATGGCTTTGTGGCATGATGGCTCCCAATTTTAATAAAAGATCAGGTTGGGTCTACAATTCCCTCCTTTTCTCTGTGTCCCTTTCAAATCTTTGATAGATTATGGGAAGAGCACTGAGGAAATTTTAATCCCTCAGGTAAGAGTCTCCAAATTTTTAGAACTCACCCAAAACCGATCTCGCTGATTTTACCCTTCTTAATTACTTATATTGATAGTCTATTTATCTTTCTCTCCATTGTTGTAAGAAGAGTGGCATCACTAATTTTTTCTTCTTCTGTCCTGAGACAGGGTGACATGAGTGGGCTCGGCGTGAGGGACATGAGTTGCCTATTAGAATTCAGTTGAGAGACATGAGTTGCCTTTTAGAAGTCAGTTCGGTTTGAAGTCAGGTTGGGGAAGAACAGGTTGTAAAGTCATCTGTGAATGGGTTCTTCTATGAGTGAAACAAAAACCATGAGTACTGGATAAATGTTGCAGCAGCTAGAACATGTCACTGTATAGAAATTCCCTCACCAGTCTTTAATATCCCCAGTTATCAGGACTGTCAACTTAATATTTAACTTTAAGTGTTACAGTTGGCCCTCCCAATAAGACACAGTTTAATAATTTAATGTCATCTGATCTTGTAAAATCCTTTTACTAGTATGACCTCTGCGTCTAATAGAGAAACCTTTAATTCTGTTACTCAGGGCTGGATAATCGTACTAGCAAACACCAAGCCTACCTTTGTAGGTTAGGAATATCTGTAGGTCTTAAACTGAAAACTTCTGCCTGTGGCAGCTCTTCTTGATAGTCTCTTTTTATAAGTATTAGGCATTCCTGTGTGAGAATCCTTCTTTGTAGCCTCCAGTCTTACTTGTTTTGGGAGGATAAGATAAAGTGCATACCTTAAAATTTTATTATTATTATTATTATTATTATTATTATTATTATTATTATTATTATTTAATATGCCCAGGAGTGGCTGTATTTTGGTCTTAACTGTCTTTGCTAAGTGTTTAAGATGAAGCAGTCAAACTGACTTTTGTTTCTATCTATTGTTAACAGTCAGCTGAGCTTTTGTGGGAATCAATTCTGGGGAAACTTGAGAGGAGATTCTCAGTTCTGCTAGTGCCATTTGCGCTAGGTGGGTCCAGGTCTTGCTTGACCATTTGGCTTCCCTCAGAAGCATCAGGGATGTCTCCTTTCTCTGATGACTCTCCTCTTTGTAACCAATGCACTGATTGGCTTTCTGTTCTCCAGTGGTCTCATTAATCTCCCTGATCAGGAGGTTATGTGGCTCAGAGTTGCAAAGCTCTTTAGAGAAGTCCCCTGTTCCCTGGATTCAGACTGACTCAGAGGGCAAGAGCCAAATATTGGTTTTCTTGGCCCTTTTCATTTAACATTAATTTTAAATCCTAATCTTAAACATCCAGCAAATAAATTTTAACAGCCTTATATTAAGAGTACTGGGCTTTAATGTCTATAACTTTATAATTACCTTTTTATTAATTGGGATCTGTATTATTCTGTCTGTATTGTAGTTGATGACTTATTATCTTGAATAAACCCATGTTGTGTTCTTAAAGCAACGCATTTGTAAAACACTAACAGGGAATCTTTAGATCACTTATAAGAAAATTTCAAACTAAAATTAACAAAAGTAAAAATACTTAGTTCGTGTAATATCTTCCCTGAATTTTTTGGCTGAGTTACACATTATATCCCCTGTTTGAGATCCTAGGAATATTGACAATAAAAAAAAACTTTTTAACATAACTTTAAAGAAATATTATCTGACCTACATGTTTCATAGTCATTCTCACATGTAGTAAGATGGGACACACAGCCTTATCTCAGGTAAGGCAGGGCTCTTTATAAATCTTAAGTATTTTAATTCTAAAGCTGATCTTTATTTTTAAATATCTTTTGACAAAGTTTACATAAATTGTTTGAGGTCACATGAACATTAGCTAACACCATATGATATCACATTTAAAACATGAATTTAAGAAATGCTGAAAGTTTTTAACCTTTACAAAAATTAGGCTCTAATTAACTTAAAAATACATTTAAATTGTTCCCCAATGTAAAAAGTAACATAAAAATTTACATATCTTATTGATAACAGGTAAATAAATCCACAATATATTTTTTACCACACAACTTCAGAGCACCAGCTTGATATAATGCTCTTTTAAGGTTTCTACCTTACAGACTTGCATACCTGTAAGATATGAAAACATTAATTGCATAACAATTACATTTATGTTTCTACATTAATCAAGTTTGGCTTTTAAAGAAATGGCAGTACAGTGCTCTAAAATAACAGTTCTTATTTAATCAGTTGTTTAATTTTTATGGTTGCTTGCTCTAGACAACATAAATCTTAATAAACTCAATGTTATGGGTAAACTTATGTTTTAAGAAATTTTTGCCTCATTAACACATGACTGATTTTTACAATCTTATACAGAGTTTACTAAAAAAAAATACAGATCTTAGTAAATCAATCAGATATCTAACTAAAGTACTCATGAATGAGTAATCCCATATCAAATTTACTTTACTTATTTATCAAAAAGTTAGAGAAACGTATTGAACAGTGTAAACCATTTTTATGTTGAAGGAAAGGTACTAGAGCCAAGGCATATTAGACATTTTGTAGATGTTAATATTTTGTTAGATGTTTGAACACCTAGAAAACTTTGTAAGCTTAAATTTAAAGACATTTGTTTTTATCTCTTTATCCAATTTAAATTGAAACATTTAAATCACGTGAATTAAAGATCTTTGGATCCACTTTTTAAAATTTGTTTTTATGAGCGCTTTTTTTTATGAGCGCTCCTTATATATGTTAATTTATGTATCATATATATGATATACGGACATATGTATATATAGACATACAACACATAACAAAATTGTGCACACATAATAATAGTAAAGGCCTCGTAGCATTTCGCAGGTGAAATCTTTATTGCAATGTTTCAAGAAGTCCACAGTTGGTCAAAGATAGAACTGATCAGAAAAACATTAACCTAGCTCTGTATGCTCAAAATCATGAGGTCAAAAAACATAAAGTATCTCAGAAAAAAAATAAGAGTCCTAGAAAAAATGACTTGCCAGTAATTAGAAAATACCATACAATTTACCTTTTTTTCCCTTAGATCTCAAATCAGTCTCCTACAAAGCTTGCAGGCTTCTTTCATTTGCATTTCAACATAAGTCATGGCTGAGGTCTGGAAGGAGCAGGAAAAAAACTGCTATTCTGAACAGACATCTCAGGACTAAGGCATTTTAACCATAATTTTCAGGTTCAGATGTTGAAAATTATGATACAACTTTAAGATACAATTCACAAAATTTTCTATCTTTACATCTTGTTTGGTCAACAGACACCATACTATGATTTACTATCCATGTCCAAATTAATGCACTGGTACACACAGTGACATTTTCCCAGGCTACCCAATTCAAAATTGGTGAAAAAAAAAGACTGTATGATTGGGAAGTTTCTTGCCAACTTGGAAGTAGAGTTCTTCAGTTATCCATCCTAAGTATTTAAGTTCTCTGGCATGAATTATCTGAAATCATAAACTAAACAATTACCTAAACCCGACTTTTAACTGCAAGATTGTGCAATGCTTCAAAAACCCATTCAGATACCAGATTGTTAAAATAAAACATCATCATTTCGACACACATTCAGCTAAGATCATTCCCAAAAAACAATTTATAATATCAACACATTATTGCACATGCCTTAAAGGGCCAGAAACAAAGACACAATACAGACCGAAAGGGGGTCCAGACTATGGCTGTCAGAGAGAACCCTTTAAACCAGAGCAGATAAGAGAAAAATCTCGTACACCAGTGGGACCATAGCTGTCCCCACAAGGGGAGCAGATGTTTTCACAGAGGGGCAACCTGAAATGTAAAATAAAGTGTCTCCATGGTGATTTTACTGCATTTAGTGTCCCCTTTTTCTTTTTCTCTTTTTTTAACAAGACAGAGGTGGCATAATCCTTACAGTGCAGGGAAGGAAGGAGGTAATTCCCTGAATCAACAGGGCTTTGGCAGCTGCTGGGAGTCCCTCAGTTTCTCCTTTTACATACAGGATTAGCTCCTCTGATTCAGTTCCACACCAAGCATGCTCTATCTCCGAACATTTCAGTAGATAGGTCTCAAAAGTTCCGGGGCAGAGGGGGGGTACAAGATTTGTAACTTAAAGTTTGGTTCCTGACCTTGAAGCCAATTAATACCCATTTAATAATGAGGACTGGGTTTTGAGAAAAAGAAAAAAGGAGGTTTATTGCTTGGCTAACAAAGGAGAAACACAGGGGACTCTGCCAAAGTTGTGACTCTCTTTATCTGGAGGGACAAGGGGTTTTAAAGGAGTTTCACTTGTTAACCTGGGAGATACTCTGTTCTTAGGTCCCCAGCAGGCATTTCCCTCTGCAATGGGTGTGCTCCAGGCAGCCAGCTAGGCGCTTCTATCATCCTGCTTCGCAAAGGGGGATAAAGTTCATTGCAGTTCCTTAAAACACAGTCCAAAGGGGTGTCAGGCTTACTCTCTTTATTTCTGATTTTCATGTCCAATATACTTAAGTTTTTACCACCAAAATCACACAACAAAACGAACAAAAACAAACAAACAAAAAAACAAAAAATAGAACACAGAACACAAATAAACAGAAACCCAGTGGCTAAACACAGAAACAGGGGAACAGTGCAACATCTTGCTAAAGCTCCAGGGTAGGAGCGCGTGCGTGCTCATCGGCACCTCTCTACAGTTCCAGAGGAATTCCCTACAGAACAGAACAGAGGACAGAAAGATTCTCGTTACTGTTCTGCACAGAAGTATATGTGAGCCTCCCCGTGCCACATCTCTGTCATCAGAAGATATCTCCCTTAACTGGATATCAGATGGTATAAAGGAGCCACTTACCTATGGAGGACTCCTCCATCAGGTGCTTGCTAATAGTTTTAGTGCAGAGGTTCACTGTAGTGCTCCCTGGACTAAAGGCTCTTTTCCAAATATAAAGAAGATGGACCAAATCAGGCCTGTGTGGAGAGCGGTTCCTTGGTGCCTATGGTTGATATACCATTCTAATTTGTGAAAGTGCCACAGAAAATAGGGTAAGCCTCCTTTTCATGGTACGCTTGAAAGCAACTGTTTGGATAAAGTGGTTGCCAAGGCAGAGACCTAATTCAGTTCCTGAAGGATGTGACCTCATCTCAATCCCTTGGTAATGGAACTCTCTGAACTTGGGATCCAGGAAGCCAGGCACACAGAGTCAGTCTCAGTCCCAGTCCCAGTGTCTCATTTGCTTCAATTTAGCAAGGACAGAGTCAGTCTTTCTTGGTACCTACTGATGTGAGGATGGCCAAATGCCAGGAGTTCTCTGAAGAGGGGCCTTTCCTGAAAAAGCAGGTAGTGGCTCACAGCTGGCTCCTGAACACTTCACAAAGTTGGACAAGGAGACCAGATCTGAGACAGGACACGCCATATTGGGGGAACATAGTATGGCCCAGCAGTCAGAGGATACTCTGGAGAGTGAGAGACCTACTTGGGGAGGAGGTGCCTTTGTGGGTGTAGATGTGTGTTTGTGGTTTTGTCTCATGTTCTGAGAATAGGCAGGAAAGTCGGTTTGTTTGGTTTGGAGTGAACTGTTTCTAGTAAGTTGTTTCACAAGGCGAGTGTTTCTATGTCTGTGTATCCCACAGTGTCCGTGCTTGTAGACATTACAAAAGAGAATGCATCAATGGATGTTTCCTGTCAAGTAGAAAGCTTCCCAGCATTCATCCTGCCCAATTTATGAATGCACTAGGGCTTGCCTTATCGATGGGCAACACCTGCTATTTTCCTAAGTTCCTGTTTTCTTCCTGAAATCTAGCCACTCTCCAGAATAGGTTCATGCATTTGCATCCAGGATATGTACCACCTCCAACCACTGTGACATGGACATGTACTGGATAGCTGAAGAGAATGGCAAGCATCTCAGAAAAGTCAGATATCAGTGTGACCTGGAAAGTCTCAGTAGAGAAACCCTGCAAAGGGCCTTTTGATTACCTATTGTTCTGTTGCCCTGAATGTCAGGAAGTTCTTTGCCTCAGGCCACGCTTTTGTGAAGCCTGAAGAAAACAGTTTTCAAATGGAAATGAATGGGCATCACCTGTGGCTCTTTGCTTAAGTGCGTTGTAAAGGGATGTGTCTGAATCAGCCTCTTGGCCCTGTGTGAGCCTGTGGCTTAGATTATCAGCACCTGATGGGTCTAAAGAAAGATCCCATGTGTGGATCCATAATCAAAATGGCCAAAAAAATCAGTCATTGTTGATGAAGTCTCTCGCATTCCTCTGTAAGGTTCCTGACCTCCATCAAGTGAGAAAAGGGATCCATTGGGTCAATTGAGTTCTTCAAAGCCCTGCAGATGCTAGCCCATAGGTTATTGGGTTTTCTTATGAATCCAATTCAAATAAAGACTTTAAACCCCACACACAGTAGGCCTCAAATTGAAGAACAGAGCTGTATTAATGGCAGGCATATTTGATCACTCCTGGTTCACAGGAAGGGTGTCCAGGCCACTCTGACTTTTGGCAAATGAGGGGAAAGGGAGATTATTTGGGACACTGTCTTGTGCTGCGCCTCTCATGGAATCCTCCTGCCAGAAGTTATGATGAGTGTCTATTTGGAAGAAGATGAGTGCCATTTGGGAGTGTTTTGGTTTTAATTGTGGGCATTTGTGTGGCGGTTGGTAGAGATAATTGGGTCCACCTTGTCTTGAATTTTGGTGTGATTCCCCTTAGAGACTGTGTTTTGGAACTGACCTCTGAGAAGGTACAAGGTCCTGTGTCATTGTATATCCATAATTCTAGGACATCTCTACGGAATGTAATTCAAAGCTAAGTATACCAATCAAGGACCAAATGAACTTCTGGGCTTCAAATCTTACCTAGATTTCTGTTTTCATACTTATATTGAAAGGTTAATAAAATAGGTACTTGTCACGTCCTGTTTTTCTGTATGCTTAATAAAACACTGTTGAAATCTTGAGAACTGTTTGCTCTTCTTGTTCCCAGAATGTGCTGCCCCCAACTGCCAAACTGCAGAATGTACTCCATCAACCATTTGCACGCAAACCGCCCACTCGCCCTTAACCATCAATAAACTTCCCTCCCTGCCCTCTCCAAGGAAAATATATAAGCACTTCTTAAGCTGTTCTCAGGGCTCTCTGCTCTATTCAAGCGAGCTCTGAGCCCTTGCATGCCGGACTCCCAATAAACCCTTTGAGGTTGCATTAGACAATCTCTTGGTGGTCTCTTCCACCGACGCTCATCCGACCTTTACTTCTGGTGGCCCCAGCGAGATCCGGCAGCTGCAGATGAAAGACCCCCAATGGGCTCCTCTGGGGGTAAATAAGGCCCCTCTTTCTGGTTTCAGGATTCAGGTTAGGGTTTGACAAAATGGCTATTGGTAAAGAGTGTGAGCTCTCTCCCACGGTGGCTGACACACATGTCACAGAGCCACAGGCCATGTTCCTGTGGGATGGACTCGGGAAATTGAGGAACCATAGTCTCCTCGACTCAGTGATATTTTCTTTCAGATTTGGAATTGGCAGCCCATCAGGATTTGCCCGCTACTCAGTCCTGGTCTCAGTATTGGACGTCCATTGTCTGTCTTTATTGTCTTGTCTTGTCTGTGTCGTGTGTCTTTGCTTTCACTGTCTGTGTATATTTCATTATGGGACAGAGCACTTCAATGCCTCTGTCCATGACCCTTAATCACTGGACCAAAGTCTGCTTAAGGGCTCAGATTCTTTCTTTTTCATTAAAACACCAGACCTGGCAGATTCTGTGTCTCAGAATAACCCACCTTTGTAGTCGGATGGCCCCTAGAAAGATGTTTCTACTTTGCACTAATTTGAAAAGTCTGAGATATTGTCTTTCAGCCGGGGCCACATAGCCATCCAGATCAATAGCCATATATCTTAACTTGTCAGGACCTCTGCAAATCTCCTCCTCCATGGGTGAAGCCTTTCCTTGTCCCTGCACCCACTCCTACTCCTTCCCCTACGATTCTATCTCTCAAACTCTCTGCTCCTCAACCTCCACCCTCTGTTCTCCCTGAGTCTCAAGACTCTACTCGTCCTTATCCTCTGCCCTTGTCCCCCAACCCCCAAAACCCTGTAAGTAATTCCCCTGCTGCTTACTCAGCCTCTCCACCATTCGAGGAAGCCAGGATGGCCCAGCACCCTCCAGATGACTGTCCAATGGCACACACAGCCCCTCCTTCCCTAGAGGAAGCTGGCCCGGCTAAAAAAACTCAGAGAACTCGCCAACGTTTTCACACCTGCCTACTTGGGATGACTGCCAACAACTCCTAGGGACTCTCTTCACGACAGAGGAATGAGAGGAAAAACCTCCTGGAAGCTAGAAAAAAATATCCTCGGACTTGATGGGCGACCAACACAACTTCCCAACATAATCAAAGCCGGCTTCCCCTTAAACCAACCCAACTGAGACCCCAACACCTTTGAAGATAGGGAGCATATGTCCAATTATTGCCAGGCTCTAATAGCGGGTATCCAAGGGGCCGCTAGGTGACCAACTAATTTGGCCATGGTAAGAGAAATTATTAAAAGGCCTGATGAATCTACCTCTATGTTTCTAGAGAGAATTATGGAGGCATATAAGAGATATACTCCTTTCGATCCTCAGGCAGCAGATCAAAAGGCATCTGTCATGATGGCCTTAATTGGGGAAGCTGCCATGGATATTAAAAAAAAAAAAAGTTAAAAGAGAGATTTAGTCAGAGAAGCCAAAAAAAAATATACTATAAAAGAGAAACAGGGAAAAAGAAAGGGAGCAAAGGGAGGATGAGAGAAGCAAAAGAAAGACTAAGGCATTGACTTAGATCCTGGTCACAACAAGAAAGAGGCCAGAAATTAAGACATAAGGTGACAGGAAGGGATACCTGGGCCCGTGCCAGAGGCCACCCCTGGCCTCAGATCAATGTGGCTACCATAAAAAAAAAGGACACTGGGCCAAAGAGTGCCCTATAAAGAGACAGACACGCCAGCCAGCCATTCTGACTCTGGAGGATGACTAAGAAAGTTGGGGCTCAGATTCCTTCCCCTAGCTCAGGGTAACTTTTGAAGAGTAGGGGACCCCAGTAAACTTTGAAGTGAATACAGGAGCAGTATACTCAGCCCTTAGGGCCCCATTGGGCCGTCTATCAAATAAAAGGTCTCTAGTTCAAAGGGCTAATGGCAGTAAATATCGGGCTTAGACTACTAAGAGGACCATGGACCTGGGGAAAGGAAAAATCCATCACTCCTTCCTAGTAATCCCAGAATGCCCGCACCCATTGATGGGCAGAGATCTGCTCACCAAGCTCTGGGCCAAAATAACTTTTAACCCTGAAAGCCCCCAAAAGAAATTTCTAAATCCTTCAGTAAAAACTCCTATAGTCACGGCTGTAACTATATTAGTAGAAGATAAACATCCACTCTTCACACCCCCCAAGACTGATCAAACAGGCAAGCTACCGCAGAAATGGATAACAGATTACCCAGATGCCTGGGCAAAAACTGCTGTGTTAGGCCTGGCCGTGAAACAACCTCCAATAACAGTGGAGTTAAAAACCTCAGCCTCCCCAATCAATGTCAAATAATATCTTCTAAGCATAAAAAGCTAAAGATGGGATAAGGCCCTATATTCAGAAATATCTGGCCTTAGGGGTCCTAAGGCCCTGTCAATTGGCCTGGAACACTCCCCTGTTATTAGAAGAAAAAGCCAGGAACCGGGGACTATCAACCTGTTAAAGACCAAAGAGAGATCAACAACAGAGTGCAGGACATTCACCCCACAGTACCTAATCTGTTCAAACTGCTTAGCACTCTGAAACCTGAGCAGAAATGGTATACTGTTCTGGACTTAAAACAAGCTTTCTTTTGCTTGCCTCTGCATAAAGATAGTCAGTTGCTGTTTGCTTTTGGGTGGGTAGACCCAGAAACCGGAAAGTATAGTCAACTAACTTGGACTAGACTCCCAGAGGGGTTCAAAAACTCCCCCACTCTCTTTGATGAAGCCCTCCACAGAGATCTCAACAATTTCAGAACTACACACCCCGAAGTCACCCAGCTTCAATACGTGGATCACCTGCTACTGGCATCCAACACCAAGGAAAACTGAACTGGGACCCAAGCACTATTATCGGAGCTTGCTCAACTCGGGTATAGAGCTTCTGCCAAAATTGCCCAATTTGCCAGCAAGAAGTAATCTTCCATGACTATTTCCTCAGGGGCGGTAAACGATGGCTCACTGAGCCCAGAAAACAAACCGTTGAGCAGATACCAACCCCATCTTACAGCAGACAACTAAGAGAGTTTCTTGGGATTGCTGGGTTTTGCAGGTTATGGATAAATGGGTTCGCGTCCTTAGCTGCTCCTTTATACCCGCTGTTAAAGGGAGATGCCCAATTCCAATGGACCCCTGAGTAACAGGAAGTTTTAGATAACATCTAAGGACACTGACACTGAACGCCTCAACTTTACTGAGCTCAGCCTGCAATTACAGAAAGCCCTACACTAAGTTAAAAATGTACGTCAACTCACTCACCTTGGTTCAAAGAAACTGCAGGCACTCCTGTAGGATTAAGAACAGAGTTTTCCACTAACCAACTCACAGCGAAAGAAAAAAACTGAACCGGTAACAAAAGCCTGTTGGGTCAGTCAATTGTTTAATGCTTAACGTTCCAAGTTTCTTAGAGGAAAGCACCTATGAGGAACCAGACCAGGACAATTCTGGGAAGTGGACATTACTGAAATTAAGCCAGCAAGGTATGGACTTAAATATCTCCTAGTCTTTGTAGATACATTTTCAGGATGGATTGAAGCCTTACACACACACACACACACACACACACACACACACAGAAAAAAAAAAAAAAAAAAAAAACAACGGCCCAAATGGTTCTCAAGAAGATCCTGGAAGATATTTTTCCAAGATATGGTCTGTTTAAGGTAATAGGGTCTGATAATGGACTTGTGTTCATGGCCCAGGTAAGTCACGTGTGGATTAATTGTAAGTTACATTATGCTTATATACCCCAGAGCTCAGGAGAGGTAGAAAAAATAAATAGAACCACTAAAGAGACCTTAACAAAATTAAGCTTAGAGACTGGCATAAAAGATTGGACTATGCTCCTGCCTTATGCACTGTTTCATGCGAGAAATACTCCCTCAGTTTCTTTGTGTAACCTCACCCCCTATGAAATTCTCTATGATGCCCATCATCCAGTAAGGGACCTAATCCCCAACTCTAAGGCCTAACAATCCCTTCCACACCCCTTGCTTGACAGACTTAAAGCCATTGAAAGAACTCAGTGATAACTGTGGAAACAGCTGGCCACTGCCTACCAACCTGGGGACGAGGGGATTCCACATCAATATCAAGTAAGAGACTTCGTCTACATAAGACAACATCAGGTGTCATTCCTAGAACCCCGCTGGAAAGGAACATACCAGGTGCTACTTATAACACCTACAGCGGTAAAAGTAGACAGAATCACTTTTTGGATCCATGCCTCTCATCTAAAGCCTTCGCTGTGTCCAGACTCTGGTTGGAAACTGGAAAAGACTGGTAACAATTTCAAATTTCGTATTCGCTATGTGGACAAGACTGTAGACTCTCCCCTTGGCCACCAGTACTCCTAACCCTCATCAGCCTGTTCAGCAGTGAAGGCTGATCTCAAATCCTACTAGACAAGAAGTATGGTATATCTCGCATACAGCCCCCTTAGGGACCTGGTGGCTATCTCTCCACCCAGACATTTTTCAGCTTGGTATATGTCTTTCCTATTGAGATAACCCTGATGAAGAGGATCCCACTAAAGTTTCATTAAATCCCTTCCATTCCATAGATAATTGAAACAAACATTATGGATGCACAGAAACTCGAGCCAGATTCAGGTTGGCTAGCCTAGATTACGATGTATGCCCGGCGGACTATCAAAGCCACAAACAGCCATGGCTGTGTGGGGGAAAAGCCAACTTCTTGTGTAACTCATGGGGATGTGAGCATACAGGGGCTGCCTGGTAAAACCCAAACTCCTCATCACATTCAGTACACAGCATTGGCCATATTACCAATTAGACAACCAAAAGCTATGGCCCCCAGAGGGTTCTCTAGATCCTCAAATTCTGCGTGACATTTTTAACTTCAGCAAGTGCTCAAAAGGGGAAAATTCCCCTATGCGGAATCCTTTTCCCTCCTTCACTCACATCCTGTACTATGCTTCTCCAATAGTTCCTCACCCTCAGTCTTCTGCTCTAGAGTCTCTGCTGTCACTCCCACCTCAGCAACGTGATTTCTCACCTCCAATTACTAGATCAAAAACCCAAACCTCTGCCAGTTCTCAGACCATTGCCCCCTTGCTGAGGTAGCAGGTACCGAGGTACCCCTCCACTCACTCACTCCTCTCTTTTTCTGTCTGTGCCTGCACTAGGTCCCACCAAGTCCTCTAAGAAGCTAAACCAAAGCTCAAACCAGCTGAGAAGAGCCCTCAGACCCCTATCCAAGATGTAATAAAAATGGCCTTTAAAGTTGCTTTGTCATCACTGAAAACAGGTTTCTAAAAATTTAAAGTCCCTCAGGGGTTTTTGGAATACTCACTCCCATCTTCACCTCTGCTCTACCTGTTCTACTGCTCAAGTTTTGTTCTAGGAAAATCCCAAACCCCTTTTCCATTATTCTTTTACATCTCATCTTCCTCATTCTCAGATCCACGGAGCTGCTCTCAGCCTCGCCTTCCCAGTCTTCCCCCTCTGTACCAGGTCCATAGATATGTCTTAAATAACCTTCTCCAGAAGTCTTCACCGAGGCTTACATTAGGTCTTTCAGCAAAAGAGTCCCTCTGAAAGAGTTCAATGTAGATAAACTTCCACTTTTCATGTTGCCCTGTTCTACTTGGCCACTGGCTGGAAAAATCACCACCCCTAAGCTTGACACCGCCTCACTAGGTTTTCACAAAATATGTGAACAAAGCCTCTGGCCTTGAGCTGGGGCTTCACAGAGATGACTACATTTCTAAGATAAAAAAGTTACCAACTGGGCTTCATGGTGACAGCTGGCAGGGAGAAAAAAAAGAGACAAAAAAGCTCTCCCTTTCCAAGGTGTCCTTGAAAAGTTAACTTGCCCAGAACAGAGGAACAAAAACAGAAACAAAAACTGATTTTTGTGAATTTCTACAGACTGTGAACTTCTGATCCACTTCCCTTACATGTTGGGTACAAATTCTAAAACTACCAAAACTTGGGGTTCAGGGGATTAATTGATTACAACAGAAGCAATGCCCTCTAAATCCGGATGCAACCAAATAAGGCTGTTTTCCTGTGTGTGGTGCTATCTTAGGTCCCTTTCCTTGTCCATCCCTACAACAGTATAATTCTATACACTTTAACATTATTTATGTTTTCATAAAATGGTCAATATATGTGATTAATTATGTAATGATGCAGATGTTTTCCAGAGTTCTCTATCATGACGTAGGTTCATTTAAAGATCAAATAGGGGGGCATACAACCCGGTTCCAGCGGGAACCTGTATCCCTTACTTTAGCCATCCTATTAGAAATAATAGTTGCTTAAGGGGTGGGCTAGTCCATGAGACACAAGAAAGACACAATTAGAAGCATAAATAGGTGAAAACTTAAAGACATTAAAAACCGACATCACAGCTTTACAGGAATTTTAACCTCTCTCTTTCTGAAGTTGTTTTACAAAGCAGGCGAGTCTTGGACCTCCTCTTCATGAGAGAAAGGTGCCTTTTTGCTTGCATTGAGGGAAGAATGTTGTTTTTGTGCCGACAATACTGGAGTTGTAAAAGAATCTATGAATAAATTAAGAAAACGACTTGAAGAGCGTCAAAGAGAGACAGAGGCCCCAAAAGGGAGGTTTGAGTCTTGGTTCACATAGTGACCTGATTAACTGCGCTTTTATCTGCCATGGCCGGTCCATTAAAATTCCTCATATTATTGCTAACTGTAGGACCCTGTTTGCTCAACCGTGTAGTTTTCTTTCTAAACCAAATCGAACATGTTATTAATCCTAACCATACACTGTTCTCTCAATCTAATTTTACAGAAGAGCAGGGACAGAATTGGTATTAAAATACAGGAAAATAGAGGATCTTCCACCTGCTGAAAACCTCAAAGGTCCACGTAGAAATGATCCCTGGAGAAGATGTAGGCAAGTATGAAGGACCTGAGAGAGCAAAAGTCTTCCATGGCAAACAACCTGCTCAGGATGAAGGGATGTGTCTGAATCAGCCACTCTCTTCTTAATGTAGAGAAGATGGACCAAAGCAGGCATGTGTTGAGAGCTGCTCCTGCATGCCTATGGTTGACATACCTCTCTGACCTGTGAAAGTGTCACAGGAAGTAGGAGCAGCCTCCCTCTCATGGGAACCTTGGAAGCAACTGTTAGGACAAAGTTGTTGCCAAGGCAGTGACCTCATTCAGTTCCAAAAGGAAGTGACTTCACCTAACTTCCTTGGTGATGGAACTCTCTGAACTTGGAATCCAGGAAGCCAGGCACCCAGAGCCAGTCCCAGTCCCAGTCCCAGTGGTCAAACTTATTTTGATTTACCAAGGACAGACTCAGTCTTTCTTGGGACCTACTGATGTAAGGATGGCCAAATGCAAGGAAAGCTATGAAGAGGGGCCTTTCCTGAGAAAGCACGCAGTGGCTCACCGCTGGCTCCTGACAACTTCACAGAGTTGGCCAAAAAGACCAGATTTGAGACAGAACAGGCTATTTCCAGGGAACATAATAAGGCCCACCAGACAGAGGACACTCTGGATAGTCACAGACCTACTTGGGGGAAGGAGGTGCCTTTGTGGTGTGGGTGTGGGTTTGTGGTTTTGTCTCATGTTCTGAGAATAGGTATGAAAGGCGGTTTGTTTTGTTTGGAGTGAACTGTTTCTAGTAAGTCGTTTGACAAGGCGAGAATTTCTATGTCTGTGTATCCCACTGTGTCCGTGGTTGTAGACATTAGAAAACAGAATGCATCAATTAATATGTCGTGTCTAGTAGAAAGCTTCACAGCATTCATCCTGCCCTATTTATGAATGGACTGCAGCTTGCCTTATTGATGTGCAACACCTGCTATCTTCCTTAGTTTCTGTTTTATTCCTGAATTCTGGCCACTCTCCAGAATAGGTTCATGGTTTTCTGTTTAAGATATGTACAACCTCGAAGCTCTGTGACATGACCATGTCCTGTATAGCTGAAGGGAATGGTGAGCATCTCAGAAAACTCAGATATCAGTGTGACCAGGAAAGTCTTAGTGGAGAAACCCTGCTTGGGGCCTTTTGTTTACCTACTCTTCTGTTGCCCTGAATGTCAGGAAGGTCTTTTCCTCAGTCCACCACTTTGTGAAGCCTGAAGAAAACAGTTTTCAAATGGAAATGAATGGGCATTACCTGTGGCTCTTTGCTTAATTGCTTTGGAAAGGATGTGTCTGAATCAGCTTATTTACCCTGTGTGAGGCTGTGGCTTAGATTCTCAGGTCCTGATGGATCTAAAGAAAGATCCCATGTGTACATCCAAAACCAAAATGGTCTAAAGAGCAGTCCTTGTGGATGAAGTCTCTCGCCTTCCTCTGTAACTTTCCTGACCTCCATCAAGTCAGATTAGGGATCCTTTGGGTCAAATGAGTTCTTCAAAGCCTTGCAGAGTCTAGCCCATAGTTGCTTGGGTTTTCTCAAGACTCCAATTCACATAAAGAATCCAAACCCCACAGTCATTTGGCCTCAAATTGAAGAAGCAGAGCAGTATTAACGGGAGGCCTATTTAATCTCTTCTGGTTCACAAGAAGGGTGTCCAGGCCACCCTGAATTTAGGCAAATTAGGTGCAAAAGAGCTTATTTTGGACACGGTCTTGGGCTATGCCCCTCATGGAAAACTCCAGCCATAGTGGAGTTTATTGTGAGTGTCTATATGGAAGAAGATGGGCGCCACGTTGGAGTGTTTTGGTTTAAATTGTGGTCATTTGGGTGGCGGTTGGAAGAGATGACTTGGTCCACATGTTCTTGAACTCTGGTGTGATTCCCTTAGAGTCTGAGTTCTTCAACTGACCTCAGAGAAGTATTGCCATGAATAGTGTTGAGATTTTTGGAAGCCAGGCATGAGCATCGCCCTTGGAAACTGAGTTCTAGGCCCAGGGTGGCTTTCCACAGAGCACTGAGCCTCTCAGCCAGGATACCACAAATTTTATTCTGAAAGACTTGGCACCCATAGTTGAGAGTCAAAACTCATATGGACCTCACATTGTAGACCTAAATGGGCATAGCATCATATGATCTTTTGGCCACTCTTTGGGAAGCTTTACCTGTGAGTGTTCTCCAGAGATTTCATTGAAATGAGCTTCCTAACCATTTAATGGTTCCTGAAAAAATTGATACTCACAGTGCCTCCAACTTCATCCTTAAAAAATGGCTAGATAAATACCATGAAATTTTTGAATTTCCCATCACCAGGTGGCACTGGAAAACCTTTTGATCTCCTGTTGCTGATCATGAATATACCAGACAGTGCCTTGATTGACTGGGTTTCATGTAAATGGTGTAGAACAGAGATGCCAGTAAGTTGGACTGTGTTGAGTAGTAGGTTAGAGCAGTGGTGGGCAGGTATGTGATAAAACATCTGTGGTGGGGCCATGTGGATCTTCCATTGGCTTCCAAATGGCTTGTGACTGACATGGTGCAGCCAGCAGAACCTTCCATGTAAAGGCAAGTTGTTATATGGAGAGGTTTCAGGACATTGTCCAGAATCAGGTTGCTATGGTCAAGGGGGCAAGATATGTGGGATAGGATCCTGGTTCTTGTATCCTCCTGCAAAACCTGACCCACCATACATGACAGAACTTCCTCTTGCATTGTGACCCAGTTGAACTCCTTGTATTTTGTGAAGCAAATACCAAACTCTCAGTGCAGCAGGAAGAAACACCACGAAAATGGAAGATGACCATATGCCTTCACAGTGCACACCAGCACACATTTAGCCCCCAGTGGCCACAGTTTATCTAAAAAGAGAATTCATCACTGCTGCCTCATGTACATTGGGAAATAAGAAACCATGTCCTCCAGGTCTCATAGATGCAGACCAAGCTTTTATGGTCTCCCTAGAAAGGAAGCTAAAGCTCTTGACAACAACATATTTTTCAAGTGCCCAACCTCACAGGCAGTTTCTCAAGAAGTCTCTAGGCCAGCAGACCTCCATGTTTGTGGAGTTTTTACCCTGTCCCATACTTTTGGAAACTACTCTACCACTTCCAAGGCTGTGAGCTCCTGAGCATATTGCATTCCACAAATTTATTCACAGATTTTCTAAATCTTCTCCTCTAATTGTGTCTTACTTGGGGTGAAGGGATTGTCAAGGCATTGTTCTGGTTGAGAGTGGGAATAATTTTGTGTAGCACATATTTACATACACATTGGATTCATTGTTCAATTTTCCATTCGAAATACTGAATCCTTGACACTAACCCATACCCTACTAGACTCTGACTATTAATTCTAATATGATGGAGAAAAATAACTGAAACAGAATAGAAATACTAGCACTTCAGAAGAGGCATGGTGTATAGTTGGTCTTGCCTTTTGCATGATATAGGGTAGGAGTTATAAATCTTGTCAATTTTTTGTTGAAATAGTTCTGCATGTGTTTTTAAAGTTAACACATCTGTGAATTCCTGTCTCCATTTTTCTGTAGCCTATTCAGCACATGTATTTTTATACGCACATATAGAATCCTACCTGGTATCACACGTATATTCTTGAGAGGTGGCTAACTTGGCAGATACAAAGTGTGAGAAGAGATCACTCCTCATTAATACTTTTGGAACTGAAAATTCAGACTATGAGTGAGCTTCTTAGTTCAAGAACATTATACATAAATCCATGTTCAGTAAAATTAATATTTTTGGATCTGTGGATGATATATATTTCACAATGAATTTTAATTGGCATATATATTGCTACTTTTTAATGTCTCTGTGTGTGTTTTGTGTGTGTGTGTGTGTGTGTGTGTGTGTGTATATATATATATATATATATATATATATATATATATATATATATACTCTCTAGATTTTTCAAAATATAAAATATATGTGTCCTATTATACACTCCCTAAATTCATTCTTGTTCATGTATGTGGTTTTATATTAAACTTTTCATAAGATTATTTTCAAAATATTCATCCACCTGAAATACATATTTGTTTTCTAGTACTAAAAAGTTACTTCATTGAATGGTGCAAACAAATCCTTATATTTTTACAGTAGCTGACCCACTTTAACATCAATGCAAGTAGATTCCTATGGGACATGATGTGTATTTTGACGTTCATTTTTATTAAACACTGGTACATTACTATTTCTGCAGTTTTTGTACATCATAGAATATACATTTCATCCACAAGTTCACAAATATAAAGAAATTTGTAACACATTCAATCACTTCCTGCTTCAGAACATATGTATTCCTCCTTGTTTTTGACTGGTCATTTCATGAGACTTCTTTCCAAACACATTATTTTCGATTTCCATAATCAATTTTGAAGCAAAATTAACACACTCTTTATGATAAACCACAACCGTAATATTACCATTAGGTGTATTACTGGTTGGAATGAATGCATATATATCAATATATGATTCCTGTGTATTTTCAGATATCAATTCAATCCATTATTTAAAGTTGGAACAAGTTATATTATTTATTCGCAGTATTGTCTATTCATGCATTATCTCTATATTCATACATACATGGTACACCTATATGTACCTCCAATACTAATTTATACCCCTTCAAAATATTGCTCCAAGAAATGGTGCAAGAAAGACTCATGTCACCTGATCTACATATACGTTTTATCACAGTAATATTCTGGCCACAAAATGCAAAGTCACACTTACGATTGTACCAAAGCCTAAATGGAATGTGAGTATGGGTTATGAAAATCACCCATGTCCACGTTGCCTAATGCTCTCAAATGTCAATCCTATTGGTGACTACATATTTGTTACTTCCTAAGATTATATATTCAATCTCAAGCCTGTTGAAAGTGTCTATTGCTATCACTCACTTTATACTTTGCCTGATTTCCTAATGTCGCTATTGATATCTGCTTTCCTACATATTTTCCCCATTTCATCACTGTGACTGACTCTTCACATGTGCTGACATTTACATTTTCTGTCTACCTGAAAACCTATTTCTAAAGAACTATTTGTCCAAATGCTATACTCACACTTTTTTCTAATCCTACCAACTATCTTCCTAATCCTACCGACTCTCCCTCTTTGAATGGTTGTTCTCCTCAACATTCAATCATCCAAGGTATCAGGTCCTATGCCATTGTGTATAGATTTATCTGAGACATCTGTGCAGAACATAATTAAATGCTAAGTATCCCAATCAAGGACCTAATGCCCTTCTGGGCTTCAAATTTTACCGAGATTTCTGTTTTCATTCATATATTTCACCTATATAATCTTATATATATCGCAGGTTCCCAATACCATTATTCATCCAGCAGAATGATCCTAACCCAAATCAAACATGTTATTAACCGTAACCATACACTGTTCCCTCAATCTAACTTTACAGAATAGCAGGGACAGAGTTGGTCTTACAATACAGGAATGTAGGAGATCTTCAACCTGCAGAGAACCTCAAAGGTCCATGCAGAAATGATCCCTAAAGAAGATGTAGGCAGCTATGAAGGACCTGAGAGTGCGAAAGTCATCTTTCATGACAAAAAAAAAAACAAAAAAAAAACAGGTCAGGATGAAGGGATGTGTCTGAAGCAGTCTCTCTCTTCTTAATGTAGAGAAGATAGACCAAACCAGGCTTGTGTGGAGAGCTGTTCCCGGGTGCCTGTGGTTGATATTCCATTCTAGCTTGTGAAAGTGTCATAGGAAGTAGGGGCAGGATCCATCTCAGGGACCCTTGGAAGCAACTGTTAAGACAAAGTGGTTGCCAAGGCAGTGACCTCATTCAGTTCTAGACGAAGTGACCTATGTCTCTTTCTTGTTGATGGAACACTCTGAACTTGGGATCCAGGAAGCCAGGCACCCTGAGGCAGTCCCAGTCCAAGTACCAGTGGTCTCAAATGTTTGGATTTAAGAAGGACAGAGTCAGTCTTTCTTGGCAACTAAATTGAAGATGGACAAATGCCAGGAAAGCTCTGAAGAGGGGCTTTACCTGAGAAAACAGGCAGTGGCTCACCGCTGGCTCCTGATAACATCACAGTTTTGGCCAAGGAGACCAGATCTGACATAGCACAGCCCGTTTCGGGGGAACATAGTATGGCCCACCAGTCAGAGGGCGCTCTGGATAGTCACAGACCTATTTGGGGAAAGAAGGTGCCTTTGTGGGTGTGTGTGTGTGTGTGTTTTTGATTTTGTCTCATGTTTTGAGAATATGTAGGAAAGTCGGTTTGTTTGGTTTGGAGTGGACTGTTTCTAGTAAGTCCTTTGAGAAGGCGAGTGTTTCTATGTCTGGATATCCCACTGTGTCCGTGGTTGTAGACAATAGAAAAGAGAATGCATCAATAGATGTGTCCTGTCTAGTAGAAATCTTCGCAGAATTCATCCTGTCCAATTTATGAATGGACTGCAGGTTACCTTATGGATGGGCAACACCTACTAACTTCCTACATTCGTGATTTCTTCCTGAATTCTGTCCACTCTCCCATAGGCTCATGGTTTTGTGTTCAAGATATGTATCTCCTCCACAATCTGGGACATGGCCATGTACTGGATAGCTGAAGAGAATGGTGAATATCTCAGAAAACTCAGATATCAGTGTGACCAGGAAAGTCTCAGTGGAGAAAATCTGCTTTGGGATTTTGCTTACCTATTGTTCTGTTGCCCTGAATGTAAGAAAGGTCTTTGCCTAAGGCCCCACATTTCCAATGCCTGAAAAAAACAGTTTTCAAATGGAAATAAATGGGCATCACCTGTGGCTCCTGGCTTAATTGCTTTGCAAAGGGATATGTCTGAATCAGCCTCTTAGTGCAGTTTGAGATTATCGCTTATATTCTCAGCACCTGATGGATCTAAAGAAAGATCCCATGTGTGCATCCAAATCCAAAATGGCCAAAAGAGAAGTCATTGTGATGAAGTCTCTTGCCTTCCTCTGTAAGGTTCCTGATCTCCATCAAGTGATAACAGGGATCTTTGGGTCAACTGAGTTCTTCAAGCCCTGCAGAGGCTAGCCCATAGGTGCTTGGGTTTTCTTATGACTGCAAATCACATAAAGAAACTATACCCGACAGTCAGTATGCCTCAAATTGGAAAAGCGGAACAGTATTAATGGCATGCCTCTTTGATCAGTCCTGGTTCACAGGAACGTTGTCCAGGAAACACTGACTTTAGACAAATGAAGGGCAAGGGAGCTTATTTTGACATTGTCTTGGGCTGTGTGCCTCATAAAAACTTCCAGCCAAGGTTATGATGAGTGACTATATGGAAGAAAATGAGGGCCATGTGGGAGTGTTTTGGTTTTAATTCTGGTCATTGGTGTGGCGGTTGGAAGAGATGACTGGGTCAACTGGGCTTGAACTCTGGTGTGTTTCCACGTAGAGACTGAGTTTTGAAACTGATCTCAGAGAAGTATTGCCATGAATTGTGTTGGGATTTTAGGAGGCCACGCATGAGAGCCGCCCTTGGAACCTGAGATCTAGGACCAGGGTGGCTTTCCACAAACAACTGGGAATCTCAGCCTGGATATCACATGATTTTATTCTGAAAGACTTGGCAGCCATAGTTGAGAGTCAAAAGACATAGGACCTCACATTGTAGACCTCAATGGTCCTGGCTTCAAGTGACCTTTGTCCACTCTTTGGAAAGCCTTGCCTGTGAGAGTTCTCTAGAATTTTCTTTGAAATGAACTTTCTCAACATTTAATGGTTCCTGAATAATTGAAATCCACAGTGCATCCAACGTCATCCTTGAAAAATGGCTAGATAAATAACACGAAATTTTTGAAATTTCCATGACGAGGTGGAACTGCAGAAACTTTCGATGTCCTGTTGCTTACCATGAGTGTACCAGACAGTGCCTTGATTGACAGGGTTTCATGAAATTTGTTTAGAACAGAGAAGCCAGTATTTTGGAGCCTGCTGAGTAGTGGGCCTAGAGCAGTGGTGGAGAGGTGTGTGATAAAACATCATGGTGGAGCCATTTGGATCTGCCATTGGCTTCCAAATGGCTTGTAACTGACAGAGTGCAGACATCAGACCCTTATATGTAAAAGCATCTTGTTATGTGGCGTAGTTTCAGGGCAATGTTCAGAATCAGGTTGCTATGGACAAGCGGGCAATCTTTGAGAGATAGAAGCCTGGTTGGTGAATTTTCTTGCAGATCCTGACCCACCACACGTGACAGAACTACCTCAAGCACTGTTTCCCAGTTGAACTCCTTGTATTTCGTGAAGCATGAACCAAACTCCAAGTGCAGCAGCAAGAAACACCACGAAAAGTGGAGGATGACCAAATGGTTTCACAGTCCACACGGGGAGACAATAAGCCCCCAGTGCCCACAGTTTACCTACAAAGAGAGAATTCAGCACTGCTGCCTCGTGTTCATTGGAAAATAAGAAATGTTGTCCTCCAGGTCTCATAGATGCAGACCCAGCTTTGAGGGTCTCACTACAAAGGAAGCTTAACTCCTGACAACAACCTATATTTCAGTGCCCAATTTCACTGGCAGTTTCTCAAGAAGTTTTAGGCAAGCAGAGCTTCATGTTTGTGGAGTGTGTACCCTGTCCTTACTTTTGGAAACTCCTATTCCACCTCCAAGTTTGTGCACTCCTGAGCATTTTCGATTCCAGAAATGTAATCACAGATTTTGTAACTCTTCTACTCTAATTGTGTCTCCCTTGGGGTGAAAGTAATGACAAGGCATTGTTCTGGATGAGAGTCAGAAGATTAATTTTTCTATTTTCCATTTGAAATTCTGAATCCCTGACACTAACCCATATTCTACTAGACTCTGACTACAAATCCAAATATGATGGAAGAAAATAACCCAAACAGTACATAAATACTTGCAGTTCAGAGTTGGACTTGCCTTTTGCATGATAAAGGGTAGGTGTTATAAATCTATTCAATATTTAATTGAAATAGTTCTCCATGTGTTTTTAAAGTTAACAAATATGTGAATTACTGTCTCCCATTCTCTGGAGCTTATTCAGCACATGTATTTTTATATGCACCAATAGAATCCTACAAGGTATCACACGTACATCCTTGTGAGGTATATGACTTAGCAGATACAAAGTGTGAGAAGTGATCACTCCTCCTAAACGCTGTTGGAACTGAAAATTCAACCTATGGGTGAGCTTCCCAGTGGAACAACATTATACATAAACCCATGTTCACTAAAATGAATGTTTTTGCATCTTTATGATATATATTTCATGATGAATTTCGATTGGCATATATATTGCTACTTTTTAATGTCTGTGTTTGTGTGTGTGTGTGTGTGTGTGTGTGTGTGTGTATATATATATGTATATATATACATATATATATACTCTCCATATTTTTAAAAATATGAAATATATGTGTCTTATATACACTCCCTAAATTCATTCATGTTCATGTATGTGGATTAATAATCAACTTTTCACAAGATTATTCTTAGAAATATTCATCCACCCGAAATACATATTTGTTTCCTAGTACTGAAAACTAACTTCAGTAAAAGGTGCATACAAATCCTAATATGTCTACTTTAACTGACCCAGTTTAACATCAATGCATGTAGGTTCCTATGGGACATGATGTGTATTTTGACATTAATTTTTATTCCACACTGGTACATTACTATTTCTTCAGTTTATGCACATCTCAGTATATATATTTTATTCACTAGTTAGCAAATTTATAGGCATTTGTTTCACTTTCAATCACTTCCTGCTCCAGAACACATGTATTCCTCTATGTTTCTTGACTGGTCTATTCATGAGACTTTTTTCCAAATATATTATTTTCGATTTCCATAATCAATTTTGAACCAAAACTCACACACCCTTCATGATAAACCATAACCCTAAGATTATCGTTAGATATATAACTGGTTGGAATGAATGATTGCATATCAATATAAAATTTCTTATAAATTTTCAGATATTTATTCAATCCATTATTTAAAGTGGATCCAGTTATATTATTTATTCACAGTATGGTCTATTCATGCATTATGTCTATATTCATTGAAACAGGGTACACCTATTTGTACCCCCATACTAATTTGTAAGTCTTCAAAATATTGCTCGCAGAATTGGTGGAAGAAATACTCTTTTCACCTGATCTACATACACATTTTATTACAGAAATATTCTGGACACAAAAAGCAAAGGTCACACTTACAATTGTACCAAAGCGTAAATGGAAAGTGAGCATGGATTACTAAAAACATCCATGTGCAGGTTGCCTAATGCTCTCAAATATCAATTCTATTTTTGACTACATATTTGTTTCTTCTTAAGATTATATATTCAACTTCAAACCTGTTGAAAATGTCTAACCCTATCACACAATTTATACTTTGCTTGATTTCCTAATGTCTCTATTGATATCTGCTTTCCTATATTTTTCCCCAGTTCATCATTGTGACTGACTCTTCACATGTGCTTACATTTACATACACTCTCTACCCGAAATCTTATTGCGAAAGAACTTTTGGTCCAAATCCTATACTCACTCTTCTTTCTAAACCTACCAACTACCTTCCTAATCCTGCCGACTATCAGT
Organism: Callospermophilus lateralis; assembly: GCF_048772815.1. Taxonomy (NCBI): domain Eukaryota; kingdom Metazoa; phylum Chordata; class Mammalia; order Rodentia; family Sciuridae; genus Callospermophilus; species Callospermophilus lateralis. Next base: position 349,260 of record NW_027512575.1, on the reverse strand, counting down.
TTTTGACTGGATGTTCTCTTCAACATTCAATATCCAAGGTACAAGGTACGATGCCAGTGTATATTGGATTTATCTGAGACATCTGTGCTGCACATTACTCAAAGCTAAGTATCCCACTCAAGTCCCCAATGCCCTTCTGGGCTTCAAATCTTACCTAGATTTCTGCTTTCATACTTATGTTTCACATATATACTCTTGTAAATATCGCATTTTGCCAATACCATTATTCATCCCGCAGAATGATTTGTAACCCAAATTGAACATGTTATTAACCCTAACCATACACTGTTCCCTCAGTATAACTTACTTAAGAGCAGGGACAATGTGGGTCTTACAATATAGGAATGTAGATGATCTTCCACCTGCTGAGAACATCAAAGATCCATGGAGAAATGATCCTTGCAGAAGATATAGGCAGCTATGTAGGACCTGAGAGAGCAATAGTCATCTTCCATGGCAAACAACATGGTCAGGATTAATTGATAGTCTGAATCAGCCTCTCTCTTCTTAATGAAGAGAAGATGGACTGAACCAGGCCTCTGTGGAGAGCTGTTCCCTGGTGCCTATGGTTGATATACCATTCTATCTTCTGAATGTGTCACAGGATTTTGGGGCAGCCTCCATCTCATGGGAACCCTGGATGCAACTGTTAGCACAAAGTGGTTACCAAGGTAGTGACCATATTCAGTTCCTGAAAGAAGTGACCTCACTTCACTTCCTTGGTGATGGAATTCTCTGAACCTGGGAACCAGGAAGGAAGGCACCCAGAGCCAGTCCCACTCCCAGTTCCAGTGGGCTAACTTGTTTGCTTTTCCCAAAGACATAGTCAGTCTTTCTTGGTACCTACTGATGTGAGGATGGCCAAATGCCAGCAGAGCTCTGATGAGGGGCCTTTCCTGAGAAAGCAGGTAGTGGCTCACCTTTGGCTCCTGACAACTTCACAGAGTTGGACAAGGAGACCAGATCTGAAACAGGACAGGCCATTTTGGGGGAACATAATATGGCCCACCAGTCAGAAGACACTCCGGATAGTCACAGACCTATTTGGGGGAAGTAAGTGCCTTTGCCGTTGTAGGTGTGAGTTTGTGGTTTTTTCTCATGTTCTGAGAATAGGTAGGAAAGGTGGTTTGTTTGGTTTGGAGTGGACTGTTTCTAGTAAGTCGTTTGACATGGTGAGTGTTTCTAGGTCTGTGTATCCCACTGTATCCGTGGTTGTAGACATTAGAAAAGAGAATGCATCAATGGATGTGTTGTCTCTAGTTGAAAGCTTCCCCGCGTTCATACTGCCCAATTAATGAATGGACTGCAGCTTGCCTTATGGATGGGCAACATCTACTATCTTCTAAAGTTCCTGTTTTCTTCGTGAATTCTGGCCACTCTCCAGAATAGGCTCATGGTTTTGTTTCCCAAATATGTAACAACACAAGATTCTGTGACATGGCCATGTATTGGATTGCTGAAGGGAATGGAGGCATCTAAGAAAACTCAGATTTCAGTGTGACCAGTAAAGTCTCAGTGGAGAAACCCTTCTTTTGGCCACTTGCTTACTTCTATTTCTATTACCCTGAATGTCAGGAAGGTCTTTGCCTCAGGCCACCCCTTTGTGTAGCCTGAAGAAAACTGTTTTCATATGGAAATGTATGGACATCACCTGTGGCTCTTTGCTTAATTGATTTGGAATGAGATGTGTCTGAATCAGCCTCTTGTCCTTGTATGAGGTTGTGGCTTTGATTCTCAGCACCTGATGGATCTAAAGAAAGATCCCATGTGCTTCCAAAACTAAAATGGCCAAAAGAGCAGTCATTGTTGATGAATATTTTTGCCTTCTTGTTTTAGGTTCCTGACCTCCATAAAGTGAGAATAGGGATCCTTTGGGTCAAATGAGTTCTTGAAATCCCTGCAGAGGCTAGCCGATATTTGCTTGGGTTTTCTCATGACTCCAAATCACATAAAGAATCTATACCCTACAGCCAGTAGGCCTCAAATTGGAGAAGTGGAACACTTTAACAGCAGGAATATTTGATCATTCCTGGTTCACAGGAAGAGTGTCCAGGCCATCATGATTTTAGGCAAATGAGGCGCAAGTGAGCTTATTTGGGCTCATAGAAACCTCCAGCTGGAGGTTATGATGAGTGTCTACATGGAAGAAGATGATGGCCCTGTGGGAGTGTTTTGATTTTAATTGTGGTCATTTTTTGGCGGATGGAAGGGATGACTGGGTCCACCTGGGCTTGAACTCTAGTGTGATTCCCCTTAGAGACTGAGTTCTGAAACTGACCTCAGAGAAGTATTGCCATGAATTGTGTTGGGATTTTAGGAGGCCACGCATGAGACTCACTCTTGGAAACTGAGATCTAGGCCCAGGGTGGTTTCCACAGAGGCCTGAGAATCTCAGCCAGGATATCACATGATTTTATTCTGAAAGACTTAGCACCCATATTTGAGAGTCAAAACACACATGGACCTCACATTGTAGATGTCAGTTGGCCTGGCTTTAGGAGACCTTTTGGCAACTGTTTGAGAAGCATTGACTGTGAGAGTTCTCCAGAGCTTTCATTGTAATGAACTTTCTCAACACTTAATGGTTCCTGAATGAATTGAAACCCACAGTGCCTCTAACTTCATCCTTGAAAAATTTCTAGATAAATACCATGAAATTTTTGAAATTCCCATGACCAGGTGGCACTGCAGAAACTTTTGATGTCCTGTTGCTGATCATGTGTATACCAGACAGTGCCTTGTTTTTGACTGGGTTTCATGAAAATGGTGTAGAACAAGAGAAGCCAGTAATTTGGAGCCTGCTGAGTAGGGGGCCTAGAGCAGTGGTGGGCAGGTGTGTGATAAAACATCATGGTGGGGCCATGTGAATCTGCCATTGGCTTCCAAATTTTTTGTGACTGATATAGTGCAGACATCAGATCCTTATATGTAAAGGCATCTTGTTAAATGGAGAGTTTTCAGGGCAATATTCAGAATCAGGTTGCTATGGTTATTGGGGCAAGCTATGTGGGATACAAGCCTGGTTGGTGCATTCTCCTGCAGACCCTGACCCACCACACGTGACAGAACTCCCTCCAGCACTGTATCTCAGATGAACTTTTTATGTTTTGTGAAGCAAATACCAAATTCCCAGTGCAGCAGCAAGAAATACCACGAAAAGTGGAGGATGACCAAATGTCTTCACAGTCCCCACTGGGAGACACTTAGCTTCCAATGGACACAGTTTAGCTACAAAGAGAGAATTGAGCACTGCTGCCTCATGTTCATTGGAATATAAGAAACCATGTCTTTCGGTTACATAGATGCAGACCCAGCTATGATGGTCTCACTTCAAAGGAAGCTAAAGCTCATGACAACAACATATATTTCAAGTGCCCAACCTCAGAAGCCGTTTCCCAAGAATTCTTAGGCCAGCAGAGCTCCTTTTTGTGGAGTGTTTACCCTGTCCTTTACTTTTGGAAACTCCTCTACCACCTCCAAGGTTGTGAACTCCCGAGCATATTCCATTCCATATATGTATTCATAGATTTTCACACTTTTCTACTCTAATTGTGTTTTACTTGGGCCGTAGGTAATGTCAAGGCATTGTTCTGGATGTGAGTGGGAAGATTTTTGTGTAGCACATATTTACATACACATTGGATTCATTTTTCAATTTTCCATTTGAAATACTGAATCCCTGACACTAACCCATACCCTACTAGTCTCTGACTAATAATCCTAATATGATGGTGAAAAATAAGCCAAAAAGAGAAGAAACACAAGCAGTTCAGAGGATGCATTGTGTATAGTTGGAATTGCCTTTTGCATTATATAATGTAGGAGTTATAAGTCTAGTCAATTTTTTTGTTGAAATAGTTCTAAATGTGTTTTTAAAATTAGCAAATATGTGAATCCCTGTCTCCCTTTCTCTGTAGCCTATTCAGCACATGTATTTTTATATGCACATATAGAATTCTACCTGATATCACTCGTATACACTTGTGAGGTGGCTGAATTGGCAGATGCAAATTGAGAGAAGAGTTCACTCCTCCTAAACGCTGTTGGAACTGAAAATTCAACCTATGGGTGAGCTTCCTAGTTGAAAAACATTATACATGAATCCATGTTCAGTAAAATGAACATTTTTCGATCTGTGGATTATATACATTTCATGATGAATTTCTATTGGCATATATGTTGCTACTTTTTTTTTCTTTTATTGGTTGCTCAAAACATTACAAAGCTCTTGAATATCATATTTCATACATTAGATTCAAGTGGGTTATGAACTCCCATTTTTACTCCAAATACAGATTGCAGAATCACATTAGTTACACATCCATATTTTTACATAATGCCCTATTAGTTACTGTTGTATTCTGCTACCTTTCCTATACTCTACTATCCCCACTCCCCTCTCTTCCCATCTTCTCTTTCTACCATACCTACTGTAATTCATTTCTCTCCTTGTTTATTTTCCCACAACCTCTTATATGTAATTTTGTGTAACAATAAGTGTCTCTCTCCATTACCATGCAATTTCCCTCTTCTCTCCCTTTCCCTCACACGTCATGTTTCTGCTTAATGTTAATCTTTTCTTCATGCTCTTCCTCCCTGCTCTGTTCTTGGTTGCTCTCATTATATCAAAGATTGGCTAGATTCACTAAGCATAATCTGCTCAGTGCCATGCATTTCCCTGCAAATTCCATGATTTTGTCATTTTTTAGTGCTGCGTAATTCTCGATAGTATATAAAAGTCACATTTTTTAATCCATTCATCTATTGAAGGGCATCTGGGTTGGTTCCACAGTGTAGCAATTGTGAATTGTGCTGCTATGAAAATCCATGTGGCAGTATCCCTGTAGTACGCTCTTTTAAGGTCTTTAGGGAATAGTCCGAGAAGGGCAATAGCTTGGTCAAATTGTGCTTCCATTCCCAGCTTTCCCAGGAATCTCCATACTGCTTTCCAAATTGGCCGCACCAGTTTCAGTCCCACCAGCAATGTACAAGAGTACCCTTTTCCCCACATCCTCGCCAGCACTTGTTGTTGTTTGACTTCATAATGGCTGCCAATCTCACTGGATTGAGATGGTATTTTAGGGTGTTTTTTATTTGCATTTCTCTTACTGCTAGAAATGGAGAGCATTTTTTTCATGTACTTGTTAATTGATTCTATGTCCTCCTCTGAGAAGTTTCTTTTCAGGTCCTTGGCCCATTGGGTTATTGGTTATCTTATTGTCTAATTTTCTAAGTTCTTTGTAACCTTTGTATACTCTGGATATTAGGGCTCCATGTGAAGGGTGAGGACTAAAAATTTGTTCCCATGATGTAAGCTCCATATTTACCTCTCTTATTGTTTCTCTTTCTGAGAAAAAATAATCCAGTTTAAGTAAGTCCCATTTGTTGATTCTTATTATTAACTCTTGTTCTATGGGTGTCCTATTAAGGAATTTGGAGCCAGACCACACAATATGTAGATCGGAGCCAACTTTGTATTCTATCAGATGCAGAGACTCTGATTTGAATCTAGCTCCTTGATCCACGTTGAGTTAACTTTGGTGCATGGCGAGAGGAGGGGATTCAGTTTCATTTTGTAGCATATGGATTTCCAGTTTACCCAACACCATTTGATGAAGATGCTATCCTTCCTCCATTGCAGGCCATTAGCTCCTTTATCAAATATAAGATAGTTGTAGCTTTTTGGATTAGTTTCTGTGTCCTCCATTCTGTACCATTGGTCCACCCGCCTGTTTTGGTACCAGTACCATGCTGTTTTTATTATGATTGCTCTGTAATATAGTTTGAAACTTGGTATCGATATACTGCCTGATTCACACTTCCTGCTTAGAATTGCTTTTGCTATTCTGGGTCTTTTATTTTTCCATTTGAATTTTATGATTGCTTTATCTATTTCTACAAAAAGTTTCTATGGGATTTTGATTGGCATTGCATTAAACCTATAGAGAACTTTTGGTAATATCACCATTTTGATGATGTTAGTTCTGCCTATCCATGAACACAGTATATTTTTCCATCTTCTAAGATCTTATTCTATTTCTCTTTTTAGGGTTCTGTAGTTTGCATTATATAAATCTTTCACCTCTTTTGTTAGGTTTATTCCCAAGTATTTAATTATTTGAGGAAATTGGGAATGCAGTGTTTTGACTCATTTTTGTTTCAGAAGTTTTGTCGCTGATATACAGAAATGCCTTTGATTTATTCATGTTGATTTTGTATCCTGCCACATTGCTGCATTCATTTATGAGTTCTAGTAGTTTTTTCTGTAGACCCTTTTGGGTCTTCTATGTATAGAATCATGTCATCTACAAATAGTGATAATTTAAGTTCTCTTTTTCCTATTTTTATGCCTTTAATGTCTTTCATCTCTCTAATTGCTCTGGCCAGTTTTTGGAGAACTATATTGAATAGAAGTGGTAATAGAGGACATCCCTGTCTTGTTCCAGATTTTAGAGGGAATGCCTTCAATTTTTCTCCATTCAGAATGATGCTAGCCTGAGGATTAACATAGATAGCTTTTACAATGTCGAGGTAAGTTCCTGTTATCCCTAGTTTTTAAAATGTTTTGAACATAAAGAAATGCTCTACTTTGTTGAATGGTTTTTCTGCGTCTATCGAGATGATCATATGGTTCTTATCTTTAAGTCTATTGATGTTGTGGATAACATTTATTGATTTCCATATATTGAACCCTCCTTGCATCCCAGGGATGAATCCAAGTTGATCATGGTGCACGATTTTTTTGATGTGCCTTTCTATCCAATTCGCCAGAATTTTAATGAGGATTTTTGCATCTAGGTTCATCAGAGATATTGGTCTGTAGTTTTCTTTCTTTGAGGTGTCTTTGTCTGGTTTCAGAATCAGGGTGATGTTGGCCTCATAGAATGAATTCGGCAGAGCTCCCAGTTTTTCTGTTTCCTGAATAACTTGAGAAGTATTGGTATTAATTCTTCTTTAAAGGTTTTGTAAAACTCTGCTGTATACCCATCCGGTCCTGGGCTTTTCTTGGTTGGTAGTCTTTTGATTGCTTCTTCTACTTCATCCATTGATATTGGTCTGTTTAAATTGTGTGTTTCCTCCTGACTCAGTCTGGGCAAATCATATGACTTAAGAAATTTATCGATGTCTTCACTATTTTCTATTTTATTGGAATACAGGTTTTCAAAATAATTTCTAATTTTCTTCTGTATTTATGTAGCATCTGTTGTAATATTGCCTTTTTCATCCCGTATGTTAGTAATTTGATTTCTCTCTCTTCTTCTCTTCGTTAGCATGGCTAAGGGTCTGTCTATCTTATTTATCTTTTTGAAGAACCACCTTTTAGTTTTGTTAATTTTTTCAATAGTTTCTTTTGTTTCAATTTCGCTATGATTTTAATTATTTCTTGCCTTCTTCTACATTTGCTGTTGTTTTGCTCTTCCTTTTCTAAGGCTTTGAGATGAAGTGTGAGCTCATTTATTTGTTTTTCTTTTCTATTTTGAGGAATGACCTCTAGGCGATGAATTTACCCCTTAAAACTTCTTTTCATTGTACCCCATAGAATCTGATATGTTGTGTCTGTATTTTCATTTATCTCTAAGAATTTTTTGATTTCCTCCTTTATGTCTTCTGTAACCCATTGATCATTCAGTAACATATTCTTCATTTTGGATGTGATGTATGATTTTTTCTTCCTTCTTTTATCATTGGTTTCCAGTTTCATTCCATTATGATCACAAAAAATTCATGGTATTATCTCCACCCCTTTATATTTACTGAGGGTTGCCCTATGGCATAACATATGGTCTATTTTTGAGAAGGATCCATGTGCTGCTGAGAAAAAAGTATATCCACTTGATGATGGTTGATATATTCTATATATGTCAGTTAAGTCTAGGGTATTGATTGCGATATTGAGTTCTATAGTTTCTTTTTTCAACTTTTGTTTGGAGGATCTGTCCAATGGTGAGAGAGGTGAGTTGAAGTCACCCATAATTATTGTATTGTGGTCTATTTGATTCTTGAACTTGAGGAGAATTTGTTTTATGAACATCGCAGCACCATTATTTGCTGCGTGAATATTGATAATTGTTATGTCTTGTCGGTGAATGGTTCATTTTAGCAGTATATAATGTCCTTCTTTATCCCTTTTGATTAAATTAGTCTTGAGGTCGATTTTATTCGATAGGAGGATGGCCACCCCTGCTTGCTTACGAGGACCGTGTGCATGGTATAAATTTTCCCAATCTTTCACCTTCAGCCTGTGTATGTCTTTTCCATTCAGATGTGTCCCCTGGAGGCAATATATTGTTGGATTTTTTTTTATTTCAAGTTACAAGCCTATGTCACTTTATTCGAGAGTTTAAGCCATTTACTTTTAGAGTTACTATTGATATATGGTTTGTACTGCCACCCATGTTTGCTTATATCTTTTTTTTAAATTAGTTTGTTTCTCCATGATTAGCTTTTCCCCCGCCCTCTGTCATTACTGAGGCACTTCTCACTCATGGTTTTCGTTGTTGATTTTCATTTCTTCCTCGTGTAGTGTTTTGCTCAAGATGCTTTGCAATGCTGGTTATCTGGCTGCAAATTCTTTTAGGTTTTGTTTATCATGAAATATTTTTATCTCGTTGTCTTACCTTAAGCTTAATTTTGCTGGATACATAATTCTTGGTTGGCATCCATTGTCTTTCGGTGTTTGAAGTACGTTGTTCCAGGATCTTCTCACTTCCAGCATCTATGATGAAAAATCCATTGTTAACTTTTTTGGTTTACCCCTGATTGTAATGATTGTAATCTGCCTCCTTTCTCTGGTAGCTTTTAATATTTTCTCTTTTTTCTGTATATTGGATATCTTCATAACAATGTGTCTTGGCATTGGTCTACTATGATTTTGTGTGCTCGATGTCCTGTAAGCATCTACAATTTGTTTATCCGTTTCCATTTTTATTTCTGGAAAGTTTTCTGTAATTATTTCATTCAGCAGGCTTCTCATTCCCTTGGTTTGAATCTCTGTACCTTCCTCTATCCATATGACTTATTAGTTTTTTTTTTTATGTTATCCCATATCTCTTGAATGTTTTCTCATAATTTTTTACAGCATTTCTTTGTTGGCTAGACTTTTTTCAAGATGATATATTTTGTCTTCATTCTGTCTTCTACTTGCTCTACACTGTTAGTGATAATCTCAATTGAATTTTTAATTTGGTTTATCATTTCCTTGATTTCTAGAATTATTGTTTGATTTTTCTAATAATCTCTATCTCCTGATAAAGATGCTTAATTTCTTATTTTATCTGTTTATGTAATTTATTTTCAATGCGTTCTATCACTGTTTTTTTTTGCTGTCTCGTATCCTATTTAAGGTTCCATTCCATCTGTCTAAGGTATTCCTTGAGTTCTTTATATGACCATTTTTCTGATGACTCTAGGTGCTCTTGAATATTTAGGCTGTCCTTCATTGTTCGTACTCCTTTTCTTCCTTGATTTTTTATGCTTCTCATGTTACTTCTCGTTCTGTTTGACTACTGAGTTACTGCTTACTCTTATAAATTTATTTGATGCTTGGGAGGAAAGATATTAGAAGGGAAGGGAGAAGTCACTAAAGAGAATGAGAGTAGGCAGGTAGAATTCAAGTAAGGGGGAATAAAAAAATTGAAATGAAATGAAAAGACAAAAAAAATAGAAAATAAAGAAAGAAAATTTTAAGTAATAATGATGATTAAAATATTGAAAATTAAAATTTAAAATAATAATATTAATAGTAATAATAATAAAATAAAGAAATTAAAAAAATAAAAACATTTTAAAAAGTTAAAGAACAACAACAACAAAAATGAAAATGAAAGAAAAAGAAAAAAATACAAATACAAAAATAGTAATAATACATGCAGTCCTAGAGTTCAATTAACTTCTCTTCCAGTAGGTGGAGCTGTGCGCACTGGGCCAAGCTTCTCCTCTCAATAAGTGGGAACCAATCACTGTGCAGCAGCTCTTCCTCCCAGACTGGGCGGGTCTCCAACCCTGAGTGCCTAGGGCCTTCTCTTGTGCTTCCTCAAGCCAGGCCCCACTCACCTGTGACGCTCACCATAATACTGGTTACAAGCCAGGCCTCTGCTCCTGGTAGCCCTGTTTCCATGAACGGCTGGGCACACTCTCCTTGATTGCCTCCCTCAGACCCTAAGTTTGTAGAGCTTGGGGCTGAGAAACCCCAGCGAATTTGCTTGCCCTTCGGGAGCCATGGCCCCGGTAGGTGGTGTAAGAGACCTCAATTGTCAGCACTGGTGGGAGCGGTAGCCGGCAATTACACGCCTCGAGTCCCGAGCCAATCCTGATTCCCTAGGTCTGGGTATCGCGCTCCTTGGAGAGCTGGGAGGGACCATTACGGCAGAGGTGGGAAGGGCCCTTGAGGTTTCCCTGCGGTGTTGAGAGAGATGGCAATGGGATAACACACTTGTCGCACTGGTTTCAATGAAGTTATATCCTCCGACTGTGACGTCAGTTCGCTGCCATGGTGGTATCCCATTAAAATGGTGACCGTTCGTTCCCTTTGCTGGGTGACCAATGCAACAGGTGGGTCCTGACTATCTCTCCCAAGCCCCATTTCAATCCTGTGGCCACTGCCTATGAAGGCTCAGTTGGCTTTTAACTCTGTCAATTCCGAAAGCCCGACCAATTATTTCAGCGGGAATGTTAGTGCTGAGTCACAAAAACCAGATGAATCTAAGCTTGAATGCAGCCAATCCGGGCTTTGTGTGTGTTCTGAGGGGCCCAGACTGTTCGCCCCAGATTCACAACAGGTCAATATTGCCTAGTGATTCTGAGCAAACAGCATTTAGACAGTTTACGACTCCCTATGCCCGCGCAGCTGAAGAGATCAGAGACTTGAATTCTCCATGCCTGCCTTCATAATGGATCTCCTGTATTGCTACTTTTCAATATCTGTGCATTTGCGTGTGTGTGTGTGTGTGTGTGTATATATATATATATATATATATATATATATATATATATATACTCTTTAGATTTTTCAAAATATGAAATATATGTGTCTTATTATGCACTCCCTAAATACATTCATATCTGTGGATTTATAATCAACTTTCAACAAGATTATTTTCAGAAATAATCATCCACCTGAAATACATATTGTTTCCTAGTACTGAAAACTAAATTCAGTGAATGGTGCATACAAACCCTAATATTTCTACAGTTACTTAGCCAGTTTAAAATGAATGCAAGTAGATTCCTAGGGGACATGATGTGTATTTTGACTTTCATTTTTATTCAACACTTGTACGTTACTATGTCTTCAGTTCATGCACATGATGGGATATATATTTCAGTCACAAATTAGAAAATTTATAGGCATTTGTTTCACGATCAATCACTTCCTGATTCAGAACACATGTATTCCTCCATGTTTCTTGACTGGTCTTTTCATGAGACTTCTTTCCAAACATATTATTTTTGTTTAACATCATCACGTGTAAAGCAAAACTCAAACACCATTCATCATAAACCATAATCCTAATATTACCATTAGATATATAACTGGTTGGAATGAATGATTGTATATCAATATAAGATTTCTTATATATTTTCACATATCAATTCAATCCATTATTTAAAGTGGAATCAGTTACGTTATTTATTCATAGTATGGCCTATTCATGCATTATCTCTATATTAATAGACACAGGGTACACCTCTTTGTACCCCTAATACTAATGTATATGTCTTCAAAATATTGCTCCCAGAAATGGTGAAAGAAATACTCATGCCACCTGATCTACATATACATTTTATCACAGTAATATTCTGAACAAATAAAAACCATAAAAATGTCACACTTATGATTGTACCAAAGCCTAAAAGGAAAGTGAACGTGGATAACTAATAACATCCATGTCCAGGTTGCCTAATGCTCTCAAATGTCATTCCCATTCGTGACGAGATATTTGTTTTTTCCTATGATTATGTATTCAAACTCAACCCTGTTGAAAATGTCTAATCCTATCACTCACTTTATACTTTGCCTAATTTCGTAATGTCTCTATTGACACCTGCTTTCCTACATATTTTCCCCAGTTCATCATTGTGACTGACTCTTCACATGTGCTGACATTTCCATTCACTCTCTAAACGAAACCCTATTGCTAAAGAAGCTTTTTATTCCAAATCATATACTCACTCTTCTTCCTAAACCTACTGACTATCTTCCTAATCCTACTGACTATCCCTTTTTGACTGGATGTTCTCTTCTACATTCAATCATCCAAGGTACAAGGTCCTATGCCACTGTATTTCGATTTAACTGAGACAACTGTACAGAACATAATTCAACACTAAGTATCCAAATAAAGGGCCCAATGCCCTTCTGGGCTTCAAATCTTTCTTAGATTCCCGTTTTCATACATATATTTCACGTATATATTCTTATAAATATTGCAGGTTCCCAATCTCATTATTCTTCCTGCAGAATGATTCCTAACCCAAATCGAACATATTATTAACCGTAACCATACACTCACTTTGCAGGAGAGCAATAACAGTGTGGGTATTAAACTACAGGAATCTAGGGGATCTTCACCTGCTGAGAAACTCAAATGTTCATGCAGAAATGATCCCTGGTGAAGATGAAGGCAGCTATGAAGTACCTCAGAAAGCAAAAGTCATCTTCCATGGCAATCATCCTGGTCAGGATGGAGGGTTGTGTCTGAATCAGTCTCTCTCTTCTTAATGTATAGAACATGGACCAAACCAGTCCTGTGTGGAAGCTGTTCCCGGATGCTTATGGTTGATATAATATTCTAACTAGAGAAAGTGTCCCATGAAAATCAGGACAGCCTCCACCTCATGATACTTTTGGAAGCAACTGTTAGGACAAAGTGGTTGCCAAGGCAGTGACATCATTCATATCCTGAAGGAAGTGATCTCACCTCACTTCCTTGGTGATGGAACTCTCTGAACTTGAAATCCAGGAAGCCAGGCACCAAGAGACAGTCCCTGTCCTAGTCCCAGTGGTCTGACATGTTTGGATTTACCAAGGACAGAGTCAGTCTTTCTTGGTACCTACAGATGTGAGGATGGCCAAATGCCAGGAAACCTCTGAAGAGGGGCTTTTCCTGAGAAAGCAGGTAGTGTCTCACCGCTGGCTCTTGAGAACTTCACAGAGTTGGCCAAGCAGACATGATCTGAGACAGAAGAGGTCATTTCCGGGGAACATAGTATGGCCCACCAGTCAGAGGACACTCCGGGGAGTCACAGACCTACTAGGGGGAAGGAGGTGCCTTTGTGGGTGTGGGTGTGAGTTTGTGGTTTTGTCTCATGTTCTGAGAATAGGTAGGAAAGGCGGTTTGTTTGGTATGGAGTGGAATATTTCTATTAAGTCCTTTGACAAGGCGAGTGTTTCTATGTGTGTGTATCCCACTGAGTCCATTGTTGTAGACATTAGAAAAGACAATGCATCAATGGATGTGTCCTGTCTAGTAGAAAGCTTCCCAGCATTCATCCTGCCCAATTCATGAGTGGACTCTGGCTTGCCTTATGGATGGGCAACACCTACAAGCTTCCTAATTTCCTGTTTTCTTTCTCAATTCTGGCCACTCTACAGAATAGTATCGTGGTTTTGTGTCCAAGATTTGTACCTCCAAGATCTGTGACATGGCTATGTACTGGATAGCTGAAAGAAATGGCTAGCATCTCAGAAATCTCAAATATCTGTTGACCAGAAAATTCTCAGTGGAGAAACCCCTCTTTGTTCCTTTTGCTTACCTATTGTTCTGTTGAATGTCAGGAAGTTTTTTGCCTCAAGCCACCACTTTGTGAACCCTGAAGAAAACAGTTTTCAAATGGAAATGAATGGGAATCACCTGTGACTCTTTGCTTAATTGCTTAGGATTGGGATATGTCTGAATCAGCCTGTTGGCCCTGTGTGAGGCTGTGGCTTAGATTCTCAGCACCTGATGGATCTAAAGATAGATCCCATGCGTGCATCCAAAACCAAAATGGCAAAAAGATCAGATATTGTTGATGAACTCTCTTGCCTTCCTCTGGTAGGTTCCTGATATCCATCAAGTGAGAATAGGGATCCTTTGGGTCAAATGAGTTCTTCAAAGCCCTGCAGAGGCTAGGCCATAGTGTTTGATTTTCATGACTCCAATTCACTTAAAGAATCTAAACCCCAAAGCTAGAAGGCCTCAAGTTGGAGAAGCCAAGCAATATTAAAGGCAGGCCTATTTGATCACTACTGGTTCACAGGAAGAGAATCCAGGCCACCCTGACTTTAGGCAAATGAGGGGCAGGGAGCTTATTTTGGACACTGTCATGGGCTGTGTCCCTTATGGAAACCTCCAGCCAGAGAATATGATGAGTGTCTATATGGAAGAAGATGAGGGCCATGTGAGAGTGTTTGGTTTTAATTGTGGATATTTGTCTGGCGGTTGGAAGAGATCTCTGGGTCCACCTAGGCTTGCACTTTGGTGTGATTCCCCTTAGAGACTGAGTTCTTTTACTGATCTCAGAGAATTATTGCCAGGAATTGTGTTGGAATTTTAGATGGCCATGCATGAGAGTTGCCCTTGGAAAGTGACATCTAGGCCCAAGTTGACTTTCCACAGAGCACAGGAAATCTCAGCCAGGATATCACATGATATTATTCTTAAAGACTTGGCAGCCATATTTGAGAGTCGAAACACACATGGACCATACATTGTAGACCTCAACGGGTCTGGCTTAATCTGACTTTTTGCCACTTTTGGAAGCCTTGCCTGTAAGAATTCTCCAGAGTTTTCATTGAAATGAGCTTCCTCACCATTTAATGGTTTCTGAGTTAATTAAAATTCCCAGTGCCTCCAACTTCATCCTTGAAAATTGGCTATATCAATACCATGAAATTTTTGAAATTCCCATGACCGGGTAGCACTGGAGAATATTTGGATGTCCTGTTGCTGATCATGAGTATACAAGACAGTGCCTTGATTGACTGGGTTTTATGAAAGTGGTATTTAACAGAGATGCCAGTAAGTTGGATCCTGCTGAGTAGTTGTACTAGAGTAGTGGTTGGCAGGTGTGTAATAAAACATCTGTGGTGGGGGCATTTGGATCTGCCATTGGCATCCAAATGGATTGTGACTGACATTTTGCAGCCAGTAGACCCTTATATGTAAAAGCATATTGTTATATGGAGAGGTTTTAGGGCAATGTTCAGAATCAGGTTGCTATGGTCAATGGGGCAAGCTATGTGGGATAGAAGCCTGGTTGGTGCATTCTCCTGACGAACCTGACCCACCACACTTGACAGAACTTACTTCAGCACTGTGTCCCATTTGAAATCCTTGTATTTCATGAAGCAAATACCAATCTCCCAGTGCAGCAGCAAGAAATACCACGAATAGTGGAGGATGACCAAATGGAATTACAGTCCACAAGGGGAGACACTTAGACCCCAGTGGCCACAGGTTACCTACAAATAGAAAATTCAGCACTGCTGCCTCATGTTCATTGGAAAATAAGAATCCATGTCATCCAGATCACATAGATGAAGACTCAGCTATGATGGTCTTACAACAAATGAAGCTAATGCTCCTGACAACAGCATATATTTCATTGCCCAACCTCAGAGGCAGTTTCTCCAGATGTTAGGCTGGCAGAACTTCATGTTTGTGGAGTTTTTACCCTGTCCCTTACTTTTGGAAACTCCTCTACCACCTGCAAAATTTGTGAACTCCTGAGCATTTTTCATTACACATATGTATTCACAGATTTTCTAACTCTTCTCCTCTAATTGTGTCTTATGTGGGGCGAAGGTAATGTCAAGGCATTGTGCTGAATGAGGGTGGGAAGATTTTTGTGTAGCACATATTTGCATACACATTTGATACATTTTCCAATTTTCCATTCGAAATACTGAATCCCTGACACTAACACATACCCTACTAGACTTTGACTTTTAATCCTAATATGGTGGAGAAAAATAACCCAAACAGAATAGAAATACAAGACGTTCACAGGAGGCATGGTGTATAGTTGGACTTGCCTTTCGTATGATAAATGGTAGGTGTTATAAATCTAGCGAATTTTAATTGAAATAGTTCTCCATGTGTTTTAAAAGTTAACAAACATGTGAATAACTGTCTCCCTTTCTCTGTAGCCTATTCATCACATGTATTTTTATATGCACATATAGAATTCTACCTGGTATCACTCGTACATTTTTTGAGGTGGCTGGCTTGGCAGATGCAAATTGTGAGAAGAGATCACTCCTACTAAATGCTGTTGGAACTGAAAATTCAACATATGAGTGAGCTTCTTATTTGAACAACATAAATCCATGTTCATTAAAATGAATATTTTTGGATCTGTGGATGATATATTACTTCGTGGTGAATTTCGATTGGCATACATAATGCTACTTTTTAATGTCTGTGTGTGTATGTATATATATATATATATATATATATATATATATATATATATATATATATATATATATATATATATATTCACTCTAGGATTTTTCAAAATATGAAGTATATTTTTCTTATTATACACTCCCTAAATTCACTCATATTCATGTATTTGGATTAATAATCAAGTTTTCACAAGAATATTCTCAGAATTATTCATCCACCAGAAATACATATTTGTTTCTTAGTACTGAAAACTAACTTTGGGGGATCATATGATGGTGGTGAAGGGAGTGCATCACCCCCATGTACCGCGTCACTGTGCGGGAGAATGACGAGTTATAATGGCTAAAACCTATCTTGTTAGAAATTTCCAGCAAAATTGGGGTGCTCCAAAACCCAGTGGACATATTTCCATCTCACGAGGATCAGCTACGCGGGCTCAAACACGAGTGATTTGTCCGCATAGAGGGTCATGCTGCTTATTCAGGAAATCGGTCTGCGGCTAGAGTCTGTGGCGTGCACTGGGAAACGAAGAGATAGCAATGCAAATATACAGCGGTGTGGATTCTGTGGGCTCCTGACAGGTATGCAATCACTGTGCTAAGTGCTGAATTCTGGGTTTGAGACGGGAAAGGATGCGGTCCAATTCGGTTCTCCACACCAGTCACACCACAGAGGAAGCCAGCGGCCACCATCTTGGAGAGCTGATGTCACCATCCCTGTTTTCGACTGATCGAAGCTCATTCAGCTATAGAACAGGTAATTTCAGGATGCCATTCACCTTTGTGTCGCAGACAAATTACTCAGGCTCAGTGCCAAAGAACCTGCAGAAACTCCGTCTTGGAGCCTGCTCCTATTAGAACATACACCAAGCCCAGAGCGGCCGAATTCTGCCTCTCGGAACTGATCTGGCCCAGGGCTAAAGAACCCGCGGAAACTGCTTCTCGTTCCGGGTCTTGCTGAATACTGTGGAGGTAAATATCAACCGAGCCTTCATAGGCAGTGGCAACAGGATTGAGACGCGGCTTGTGAGGGCCGGTCAGGACTCACCCATTGCTTTGGTCACCCAGAAAAGGGAACGAAATGCTGCCTTTCACATGGGATACCAACATGACAAATTTCTGATGTCATCAGAAAGCAGCAGAGGAGATAACTTCATTGATACCAGCAGTGACAGAAACAGTTGGTCTCCTGGTGAAGAAAGTGAGTCACAAACACCCGGGTCTCTCTCACTTTGTCATCAAGCCAGAGGGGCAGAGCAGAGCAGCTGCCCGCACCTGGAACAGACCCAGTGACACACCTGCATGGTAGTCACGTCAACCCAATTGGAGTAGAGGCAGAACAGAGCCGCTGCCCGGGCCCAGAACAGGCCCAGCGACCCACAGGTGTGATAGGCACGTCACCCCAATTGGAGTAGTTGCAGAGCAGAGCCTTCTCCCGTGCCTAGTACAATCCCAGTGGGTCACCAGCATGGTAGTCACATTACCCCAATAGGAGTAGGGGCAGAGCAGAGCCTTCACCCATGCCCAGAACAGGCCCAGCAACCTGCAGGCATGGTAGTCACGACACACCAATTGGAGTAGGGGCAGAGCAGAGCCACCACCCGCGCCCGGAAGGTAGCAGACCTGCACCTGACCAGAAGAAGAGGCCCAGCGGCCTGCTGGCGCGGCAGACACTTTACCCCATTTGGAGTAGGGGCAGAACAGATCTGTAGCCCCTGCTCACAAGGTATCCTGACCTGCGACCAACCGGCAGACCAGGCCCAGCGGCCCACCGGCGTGGTAGTCACGTCACCCCAATTGGGGTAGGGGTAGAGCAGAGCCGCCGCCCACGCAAGCAAGGTAGGCAGACCTGCGACCGATCGGCAGAACACCGCAGGGGTCCACGGGCGTGGTAGACACGTCACACCAATTGGAGGAGGGGCAGAGGAGAGCAGCCTCCTGCGCCTGCATGGTAAGCAGACCTGCGACCTATCAGAATAACAGGCCTAGCGGCCCATCAGCGTGGTAGATATATCACCCCAATTGGTGGAACAGCACAGCCACCCCTGCCCCTGCAATGAAGACTTTTCAAATATACAAGAGCAATATAAATATATAGGGGGAAAATTTCAAAATCACAACAGTTTCACCAAGCAGAAAGAAACGCGAGCAGTATGAAAAGAAAAGGAAAAAAGAACCACAAGCAATGCAGGTCAACACAACTTTAGAAGAGGTAATAGCTGCAGCAGATGGAATGTCAGATAAAGAACTCAGGATATACATTCTTCAGATGATCTGAAGTCTCAAGGAAGACATTAGACAGCAAAATCAGACAATGAAAGATCACTTCAACAATGAATTACATAAACAAAACCAAGAAGCAAAAGATCAACTATACAGGGAGATAGAGGTTGTAAAAAATAACACACAGAAATCCTAGAAATGCAGGAAGCAATAAACCAACTTAAAAACTCAATTGAGAATACTACCATCAGAGTAGAACACTTAGAAGATAGAACATCAGACAATGAAGACAAAGTATTTCAACTTGAAAAGAACATAGACAGCTCAGCCAAACTGTTAAGAAACCATGAAGAGAACATCCAAGAAATATGGGATAAAATAAAGAGACCAAACTTAAGAGTCATTGGGATACAGGAAGGTATAGAGGTCCAAACCAAAGGAATGAGCAATCTATTCAATGAAATAATATGAGAAAACTTCCCAGACTTGAAGAATGAGACAGACTCCCAAGTTCTAAAAGCCTACAGGACGCCGAATGTGAAAAATCATAAGAGATCCACACCTAGACACATTATAATGAAGATGCCCAACATACAGAATAAGGAGAGAATTTTAAAATCTACAAGAGAAAAGAAGCAGATTACATTTAGGGGTAAACCAATCAGGATAACAGCTGATCTTTCAACAAAGACTCTGAAAGCTAGAAGATCCTGGAATGACATTTTTCAATCACAGAAAGAAAATGGGTTCCAACCATGTACTGTGTATCCAGCAAAATTAAGCTTCAGGATGGAAGATGAAATTAAAACTTTCCACGATAAACAAAAGTTAAAAGAATTTGTAGCTAGAAAACCATCTCTTCAAAACATCCTTGGCAAAATATTACAGGAAGAGTAATTGGAAAATAATGAAAACCAACAGTGGGAGGTAGGACATAAAAGGGGTGAAATAATCAAAGAGGAAAACAATCCATGTTTAATAACATAAATAAACAAATATGGCTGGAAGAACAACCCTTATCTCAATAATAACTGTAAATGTTAATGGCTTAAACTCACCAATTAACAGACACAGGCCAGTAGAATGGATCACAAAACAAGACCCAATAATATGCTGCCTACCGGAGACGCATTTGATAAGAACAAGACATATATACACTGAAGGTGAAAGTTTGGAAAAAATCATATCACTTATATGGACTTCGGAAAAAAGCAGGAGTGTCCATACTCATATCAAATAAAATAGATTTCAAGCCAAAGTTAATCAAAAGGGATAAAGAGGGACACTACATACTGTTCAAGAGAACCATACACCAGCAAGACATAACAATCATAAATATGTATGCCCCAAACAATGGTGCAGCTATGTTCATCAAACAAACTTTTCTCAAGTTCAAGAGTCTAATAGACCACCATACAATAATCATGGGAGACTTCAATACAGCTCTCTCACCACTGGACATGTCTTCCAAACAAAAGTTGAAATAGGAAACTATAGAACTCAATAACACAATTAATAACCTAGACTTAATTGACATATATAGAATATACCACCCAACATCAAGCAGTTACATTTTTCCTCAGCAGCACATGGATCCTTCTCAAAAATAGATCATATATTATGTCACAGGGCAACTCTTAGACAAATTAAAGGAGTAGAGATAATACCATGCATCTTATCTTATCATAATGGAATGAAACTAAAAATCAATGATAAAAGAAGGAAGGAAAAATCATGCATCATTTGGAGAATGAAAAATAGGTTACTGAATGATCAATGGGTTATAGAAGACATCAAGGAGGAAAATAAAAAATTCTTAGAGAAAAATGAAAACACAGACACAATATATCAGAATCTATGGGACAAATTGAAAGCAGTTCTAAGAGGAAAATTCATTGCTTGGAGTTCATTCCTTAGAAAAAGAAAAAAACAAGAAATAAATGATCTCATACTTCATCTCAAAATCTTAGAAAAACAAGAGCAAACAACAGGAAAAGAAGTAGAAGGAAAGAAATAATTAAAATCAGAGCAGAAATCAATGAAATCGAAACAAAAGAAACAATTGAAAAAATTGACAAAACTAAAAGTTGGTTCGTTGAAAAAATAAATAAAATGGACAGACCCCTAGTCATGCTAATGAAGAGGAGAGAGAACTGAAATTACTATCATATGGGATGAAAAAGGCAATATCACAACAGATATTTCAGAAATACAGAAGATAATCAGAAATTACTTTGAATCCTTATACTCCAAAATAATAGAAGATAGTGAAGGCATCGAAATATTTCTTAAGTCATATGATCTGACCAGAGGGAGTTAGGAGGATATAGACAACCTAAACATACCAATATCAATTGAGGAAATAAAAGAAACCATCCAAAGACTACCAACTAAGAAAATCCCAGGACCGTATGGGTATACAGCAGACTTTTACAAACCCTTTAAATATGAACTAATACCAATACTTTTCAAGCTATTTCAGAAAATTGAAAAAGAGGGAGATCTTCCAAATTCATTCTACGAGGCCAATATCACCCTGATTCCTACACCAGATAGACACTTCAAAGAAAGAAGACTAAAGACCGATATCTCTAATGAACCTAAATGCAAAAATCTTAAATTAAATTCTGGCGAATCAGATACAAAAACATATCAAAAAAATGTGGACCATGATCAAGTAGGATTCATCCCTGGGATGCAAGGAGGGTTCTATATACGAAAATCAATAAGTGTTATTCACCACATCAATAGACTTAAAAATAAAAACCATATTATCATCTAGATAGATGCAGAAAAAGCATTCGACAAAGTACAGCATCCCTTTATGTTCAAAACTCTCGAAAAACTAGGAATAACAGGAACATTCCTCAATATTGTAAAAACAATCTATGCTAAACCGCAGGCTAGCGTCATTCTTAATGGAGAAAAATTGAAGACATTCCCTCCAAAATCTGGAACAAGACAGGGATGCCCGCTCTCACCACTTCTGTTCAATATAGTTCTCAAAAGACTGGCCAGAGCAATTAGACAGATGAAAGAAATTAAAGGTATATAAATAGGAAAAGAATAACTTAAATTATCACTATTGCAGATGACATGATTCTATACCTAGCAGACCCAAAAGGGTCTACAAAGAAACTAATAGAGCTAATAAATGAATTCAGCAAAGTGGCAGGATATAAAATCAACACGCATAAATCAAATGCATTCCTGTATATCAGCGACAAATCCTCTGAAATGGAAATGAGGACAACCACTCCATTCACAATATCCTAAAAAAAAAAAATGGGAATCAACCTAACAAAAGAGGTGAAAGTCTTATACAATGAAAACTACAGAACCCTAAAGAGAGAAATAGAAGAAGATCTTAGAAGATGTAAAAATATACCCTGTTCATGGATAGGCAGAACTAACATCATCAAAATGGCGATATTACCAAAAGTTCTCTATAGGGTTAATCCAATGCCAATCAAAATCCCAAAGGCATTTCTTGTAGAAATAGAGAAAGCAATCATGAAATTCATATGAAAAAATAAAAGACCCAGAATTGCAAAACAATGCTAAGCAGGAAGTGTGAATCAGGTGGTATAGCGATAACAGACTTCAAACTATACTACAGAGCAATAGTAACAAAAATAGCATGGTACTGGTACCGAAAAAGGCAGGTGGACCAATGGTACAGAATAGAGGACACAGAAACCAATCCACAAAACTACAACTATCTTATATTTGATAAAGGGGCTAAAAGCATGCAATGGAGGAAGGATAGCATCTTCAACAAATGGTGTTGGGAAAACTGAAAATCCATATGTAACAAAATGAAACTGAATCCCTTTCTCTCGCCATGCACAAAAGTTAACTCAAAATGGATCAAGGAGCTTGATATCAAATCAGAGACACACTGTCTGATAGAAGAAAAATTTGGTTATGATGTACATACTGTGGGGTCGGGCTACAGATTCCTCAATAGGACACCCATAGTACAAGAGTTAATAACTAGAATCAACAAATGGGACTTACTCAACTAAAAAAGTTTTTTCTCAGCAAAAGAAACAATAAGAGAGGTAAATATGGAGCCTACATCCTGGGAAGAAATCTTTACTACTCACACTTCAGATAGAGCCCTAATATCCAGAGTATACAAAGAACTCAATAAATTAGACAATAAGATAACAAATAACCCAATCAACAAATGGTCCAAGGACCTCAACAGACACTTCTCAGATGAGGACATACAATCAATCAACAAGTACATGAAAAAATGCTCACCATCTCCAGCAGTCAGAGAAATGCAAATCAAAACCACCCTAAGATACCATCTCACTCCAGTAAGATTGGCAGATATTATAAAGTCAAACAACAAGAAGTGCTGGCAAGGATGTGGGAAAAGAGGTACACTTGTACATTGCTGGTGGGACTGCAAATTGGTGAAGCCAATTGGGAAAGCAGTATGGAGATTTCTTGGAAAGCTGGGAATGGAAGCACCATTTGACCCAGCTATTCCCCTTCTTGGTCTATTCACTAAAGACCTAAAAAGAGCATGCTACAGGGACACTGCTACATCGATGTTCATAGCAGCACAATTCACAACAGCAAGACTGTGGAACCAACTTAGATGCCCTTCAATAGAATAATGGATAAAAAAATGTGGCATTAATACACAATGGATTATTACTCTGCATTGAAAAATGAAAAAATCATAGAATTTGCAGGAAAATGGATGGCATTAGACTGGATTATGCTAAGTGAAGCTACAAAATTCGTGTAAAACAAATGCCAAATGTCATCTTTGATATAAGGAGAGTAACTAAGAACAGATAGGGACAAAGAGCATGACAAGATGATTAACATTAAACAGGGATGAGAGGTGGAATGGAGGGAGAAGGGAAATTGCATGGAATTGGAAGGAGACCCTCTGGGTTATACAAAATTACATACAAGAGGAATTGAGGGGAAAGGGAAAAATAATACAAGGGGGAGAAATTTATTACAGTAGAGGGAGTAGAGAGAGAAGTGGGGAGGGGCAGGGAGGCTAGGGGGGATAGTAGAGGATAGGAAAGTCAGCAGAATACAACAGACACTAGTATGGCAATATGTGAATCAATGGATGTGTAACTGATGTGATTCTGCAATCTGTATACAGGGTAAAAAGGGGAGTTCATAACCCACTTGAATCAAAGTGTGAAATATGATATATCAAGAACTATGTAATGTTTTGAACAACCATAAATAAAAATAAAAAAAAACTATCTTTGGTGCATAATGCACACAATTCTAATATTTCTACAGTAACTGACCCAGTTTAACATCAATGCAAGTAGATTCCTATTGGACATGATGTGTATTTTGACATTCACTTTTATTCAACACTGATACATTACTATTTCATCAGTTTATGCACATAACAGGATATATATTTCATTCACAATTTAGAAAATTTATAGCATTTGTTTCACTTTCAATCACTTCCTGCTTCAGAACACATGGATTCCTCCATATTTCTTGACTGGTCTTTTCATGAGACTTTTTTCCAAACATATTATTTTCGATTTCCATAATCACTTTTGAAACAAAACTCACACACACTTCATGATAAACAATAACCCTAAGATTACCATTAGATATATAACTGGTTGGAGTGAATGATTGTATGTCAATATATGATTTCCTATATATTTTCAGATATCAATTCAATCCATTATTTAAAGTGGAACCAGTTATAATATTTTATTCACAGTATGGTCTATTCATGCATTATCTCTATATTCATAGACACATTGTACACCACTTTGTACCCCCAATACTAATTTATATGTCTTCAAATATTGCTCCCAGTAATCGTGGAAGAAATACTCATGTCATATGATCTACATATACATTTGATCACAATATTTTTCTGGGCACAAAATGCAAAAATCACACTTATGATTGTACCAAATACTAAATGGAAAGTGAACATGGATTACTAAAACGATAAGTGTCCTGGTTGCCTAATGCTTTCAAATGTCATTCCTATTGGTGACGACATATTTGTTTCTTCCTAAGATTATGTATTCAATCTCAACCCTATTGAAAATGTCTAATCCTATCACTCACTGTATAATTGCCTCATTTCGTAAGGTCTGTATTGATATTTTCCTTTCTACATATTTTCTCCAGTTAATCATTGTGACTGACTCTTCACATGTGCTGAAATTTACATTCACTCTATAACCAAAACACTATTGCTACAGAACTTTTGCTCCATGTCCTATACTCACTCTATTTCCTAAACCTACTGACTACCTTCCTAATCCCACCGACTATCTCAATTTGAGTGGATGTTCTCTTCTAAAATCAATCTTCCAAGGTGTAAGGTCCTATGCCATTGATTATCGATTTATCTGAGACATCTGTGCAGAACGTAATTATAAGCTAAGTATCCCAATCAAGGGCCTAATGCCCTTCTGGGCTTCAAATCTTACCTAGATTTCTGTTTCCATACTTATATTTCACCTCTATAATCTTATAAATATCGCAGGTTCCCAATACTATTAATCATCCTTCGCAATGATTCGTAACCCAAATCAAACATGTTATTAACCCTAACCATACACTCTTCCCTCAATCTAACTTTGCAGAAGAGCAGGGACAGAGTTCGTCTTACAATACAGCAATGTAGGGTATCTTCCTCCTGCTGAGAACCTCAAATGTCCATGCAGATTTGATCCCTGGAGAAGATGTAGGCATCTATGAAGGACCTGAGAGAGCAAATGTCATCTTCCATCGCAAACAACCTTTCCAGGATGAAGGGTTGTGTCTGAATAAGCCTCTCTCTTGTTAATATACAGAAGATAGACCAAACCAGGCATGTGTGGAGAGCTGTTCCTGGGTGCCTATGGTTGATATACCATTCTAACTTGTAAAAGTGTCACAGGAAGTAAGGGCAGCCTCCATCTCATAGGACAAAGTGGTTGCCAAGGCAATGACCTCAAAGATTTCCTGAAGGAAGTAATCTCACCTCACATCCTTGGTGATGGAACTCTCTGAACTTGGAATCCGGGAAGCCAGGCACCCAGAGCCAGTCTCAGTCCCAGTCCCAGTGGTCTTATTTTTTGGATTTACCAAGGACAGAGTCAGTCTTTCTTAGTACCTACTGAGGTGAGGATGAACAAATGTCAGGAAAGCTCTGAAGAGGGGCCTTTCCTGAGACAGCAGGTAGTGGCTCACCGCTGGCTAGTGACAACTTCACAGATTTGGCCAACGAGACCATATCTGACACAGGACAGGCGATTTCATCAGAACATAGTTTGGCCCACCAGTCAGAAGACACTCCCAATAGTCACAGACCTACTTGGGGAAGGAGCTTCCTTTGTGTGTGTGGGTGTGGGTTTGAGATTTTGTCTCATGTTCTGAGAATAGGTAGGAAAGGCGGTTTGTTTGGTTTGGAGTGAACTGTTTCTGGTAAGTCGTTTAACAAGGCCAGTGTTTCTTTGTCTGTGTATCCCACTGTGTCCGTGGTTTTAGATATTAGAAAAGAGAATGAATCATTGGATGTGTCCTGTCTAGACTCAACTTGCCCAATTTATGAATGGACTGCGGCTTGACTTATGGGTGGACAACTCCAACAATCTTCCTAAGTTCCTGTTTTCTTCCTGAATTCTGGCCACTCTCCAGAATAGGCTCATGGTTTTGTGTCCAAAATATGTACCACCTCCAAGCTCTGTGACATGGCCATGTACTGGATCGCTGAAAGAAATGGGAGCATCTCAGAAAACTCAGATATTAGTTTGACCAGGAAATTCTAAGTGAAGAAACCCTGCTTTGGGCCTTTTGCTTACCAATTGTTCTGTTGCCCTGAATGTCAGGAAGGTCTTTGCCTCAGGCCACACCATTGTAGAGCCTAAAGAAACAGTTTTCAAATGGAAATGAAAGGGCATCACCTGTGGCTCTTTGCTTAATTGCTTTGGAAAGGGATGTGTCTGAATCAGCCTTTTGGCTCTGTGTGAGACTGTGGCTTAGATTCTCAGCACCTGATGGATCTAAAGAAGGATCCCATGTGTGCATCCAAAACCAAAATGGACAAAAGAGCAGTCAGTGTGGATGAAGTCTCTCGCATTCCTCTGTAACGTTCCTGTCATCCATCATGTGAGAATAGTGATAATTTGGTTCAAATGTGTTCCTCAAAACCCTGCAGAGGCTAGCCCATAAGTGCTTGGTTTTTCTCAAGACTCCAATTCACATAAAGAATCTAAAACACACAGTCAGTAGGCCTCAAATTGGAGAAGCAGTGCCATATTAATGGCAGGCCTATTTGATCACTCTTGGTTCACTGGAAGGATGTCCTGGCCACCCTTATTTTAGGCAAATGAGGGGCAAGGGAGGTTATATTGGACACTGTCTTGGGCTGCACCCCTCATGGAAACCTCCAGCCAGAGATTATGATGATTGTGTAAATGGAAGAAGATGAGTGCCATGTGGAAGTGTTTTGGATTTAATTGTGGATATTTGTGTGACACTTGGAAGACATAACAAGGTCTACCTGGGCTTGAACTCTCGTGTGATTCCCCTTATAGACTGAGTTCAGGAACTGATCTCAGAGAAGTATTGCCATGTATTGTGTTGTGATTTAAGAGGCAATGTATGAGAGTCACCCTTGGAAACTGAGATCTAGCCCCAGAGTGGCTTTCCACAGAGCACTGGGAATTTCAGCCAAGATAACACATGATTTCATTCGAAAGACTTGGCAGCCATAGTTGAGAGTGAAAACACACATGGACCTCATATTGTAGACCTTAATGGGCCTGGCTTAATGTGACCTTTTGGCCATTCTTTGGGAAGCCTTGCCTGTGAGGGTTCTCCAGAGCTTTCATTGAAATAATCTTGCTCACCATTTACTGGTTCCTGAATAAATTGAAACCCACAGTGCCTCCAACTTCATCCTTGAAAAATGTCTAAATAAATACCATGAAATTTTTGAAATTCCCATGACCAGGTGGCACTGGAGAATCTTTGGATGTCCTGTTGCTGATCATGGATGTACCAGACAGTGCCTTGCTTGACTGGGTTTTATGAAAATTGTGTAGAACAGAGGTGCCAGAAAGTTGCAGCCTGCTGAGAAGTGGGCCTAGAGCTGTGGTGGGCAGGAGTGTGATAAAACATCTGTGTTGGAGCAATGTGGATCTTCCATTGATTTCCAAATGGCTAGTGGATTACATGAAGCAGCCAGCAGACCCTTGTAATTAAAGGCATCTTGTTATATGGAGAGGATTCAGGGCAATGTTCAGAATCAGGTTGCTATGGACAAGGATGCAATGTGGCAAGCTATGAGGGATAGAAGCGTGGTTGGTGCGTTCTTCTGCAGACTCTGAACCACCACACATGACAGAACTCCCTCCAGCACTGTGTCTCAGTTGAACTCCTTGAATTTCATGAAGCAAATACCAAACTCCCAGTTCAGCAGCAAAAACCCCACAAAAAGTGGAGGAGGACCAAATGGCTTCACAGTCCAACGGGGAGACACTTAGCTCCCAGAGGCCACAGTTTACCTAAAAAGAAGAAAATCAACACTGCTACCTCATGTTCATTGGAAAATAAGATACCATGTCCTCCACGTCACATAGAGGCAGACCCAGTTTGATGGTCTCACTACAAAGGAAGCCAATTCTCCTGACAACAACATATTTTTCACATTCCCAAACTCAGAGGCAGTTGCTCTAAAAGTTTTTAGGCCAGCAGAGCTCCATGTTTGTGGAGTGTTTACCCTGTCCCTTACTTTTGGAAACTCCTCTACAACCTCCAAGGTTGTGAACTCCTGAGCATTTTCCATTCCAGATATGTATTCACTGATTTTCTATCTATTCTCCTCTAACTGTGTCTTACTTGGGGTGAAGGTAATTTCAAGGCATTGTTCTGGATGAGAGTGGGAGGATATTTGTGCAGCATATATTTGCATACAAATTGGATTCAATTTCCAATTTTCCTTTTGAAATACTGAATCCCTGACACTAACCCATACATACTAGACTCAGACAACTCATCCTAATATGATAGAGAAAAATAACACAAACCTATAGAAATACAAGCAGTTCATTGGAGGCATGTTGTATAGTTGGACTTGCATTTTGCATTATACAAGGTAGGATTTATAAATCTAGTCAATGTTTAATAGAAAAAGATCTCCATGTGTTTGTAAAGTTAACAAATATGAGAATTCATGTTTCCCTTTCTCTTTAGCCTATTCACACTTGTATATTTATATGCATATATAGAATCCTACCAGGTATCACACGTACATCTTTGTGAGGTGGCTGACTTGGCAGATACAAATTGTGAGAAGAGATCACTCCTCCTAAATGCTGTTGGAACTGAAAATTCAACCTATAGGGAGCGTCCTAGTAGAACAACATTATATGTAAACTCATGTTCAGTAAAATAAATATTTTTGCATCTGTGGATGATATATATTTACTGATGAATTTCGATTGGCATTTATATTGCTACTTTTTAATATCTGTGAGTGTTGTGTGTGTGTGTGTGTGTGTGTACACTCTCCAGATTTTTCAAAATATGAAATATATGTGTCTAATATACACTCTCTAAATTCATTTATGTTCATGTATGTGGATTTTTAATCAACTTTTCACAAGATTATTCTCAGAAATATTCATCCACCTGAAATACATATTTGTTTCCTAGTACTGAAAACTAACTTCAGGGAATGATGCATACAAATCCTAATTATTCTACAGTAACTGACCCAGTCTAACATCAATGCAAGTAGATTGGAATGGGACATGATATGTAATTCTTTATTCATTTGTATTCGACACTTTTACATTATTATTTCTTCAGTTTTTGCACATCATAGGATATACATTTCATCCACAAGTTCACAAATTTGTAGGCATTTGTTTCAAATTTAATCACTTTTTGCTTCAGAACACATGTATTGTCAGGGTTTCTTTACTGGTATTTTCATGAGTCTTCTTTCCAAA
The DNA here is from genome assembly GCF_048772815.1 of Callospermophilus lateralis. Taxonomy (NCBI): domain Eukaryota; kingdom Metazoa; phylum Chordata; class Mammalia; order Rodentia; family Sciuridae; genus Callospermophilus; species Callospermophilus lateralis. Next base: position 319,668 of record NW_027512575.1, on the reverse strand, counting down.
CACATTATTTCCATAGTCACTTTTGAAGCAAATCTCACACACTCTTCATGATAAACCAAAACACGAATATTACCATTAGATGTATAACTGCTTGGAATGAATGATTGTATATCAATATACGATTTCCTGTGATTTTTCAGATATTAGATCAATTCATTTTTTAAAGTTGAAAAAAGTTATATTATTCATTCACATTACGGTCTATTCATTCTTTATCTCTATATTCATAGACACAGGGTACACCTCTTTGTACCCCCGATTCTAATTTTACATCTTCAATATATTGCTTGCAGAAATGGTGGAAGACATACTCATGTCACCTGATGTACATATACATTTTATCAAAGTAATATTCTGGACAAAAAAAATGTAAAGGTCACATTTATGATTGTACCAAAGCCTAAATGTAAAGTGTACATGAATTACTAAAAACATCCATGTCCAGGTTGCCTAATGCTGTCAATTGTCAATCCTATTGGTGACTACATATTTGTTTCTTCCTAATTTATATATTCAAACTCAACCCTGTTGGAAATGTCTAATCCTATCACTCACTTTATACTTTGCCTGATTTCATAATGTTTCTATTGATATCTGCTTTTCAACAAATTTTCCCAAGTTGATCCTAGTTACTGACACTTCATATGTGCTGACATTTACATTCACTCTATAATCGAAACCCTATTGCTAAAGAACTTTTGGTCCAAATCCTATACTCACTCTTCATTCTAAACCTACCGACTATCTTCCTAATCCTACCGACTATCCCTTTTTGACTGGATGTTCTCTTCTACATTCAATAAAATGTCCTATGCCATTGTATATCGAATTATCTGAGACAATTTTGCAGAGCATAATTCAAAGCTAAGTATCCCAATCAAGGGCCCAATATCCTTCTGGGCTTCAAATCATAACTAGATTTCTGTTTTCATACTTATATTTCACCTCTATATTCTTGTAAATATCGCAGGTTCCCAATAGCATTATTCATCGCACAGAATGATTCGTACCCAAATCAAACCTGTTATTAACCCTAAACATACTCTGTTCCCTCAATCTCATTTTACAGAAGAGCAGGGACAGAGTGGTTTTTACAATACAGGAAACTTGGGGACCTTCCACCTGCTGAGAACTTCAAAGGTCCATGCAGAAATGATACCTGGAGAAGTTGTAGGCAGGTATGAAGGACCTGAGAGAGCCAAAGTCATCTTCCATGGCAAACAACCTGGTCAGGATGAAGGGATATGTATGAATCAGCCTCTCTCTTCTTATTGTAGAGAAGATGGACCAAACCAGTCCTGTGTGGAGAGCTGTTCCTGGGTGCCAATGGTTGATATACCATACTACCTTGTGAAAGTGTCACAGGAAGTAGGGGAAGGCTCCATCTCATGGGACCTTTGGAAGCAAGTGTTAGGACAAAGTCGTTGCCAAGGCAGTGACCTCATTCAGTTCCAAAGAAAGTGACATACCTCATTTCCTTGGTGATGGAACTGTCTGAACTTGGTATCCAAAAAGCCAGGCACCAAGAGGCAGTCCCAGTCCCAGTCCCAGTGGGCTCACTTGTTTGGATTTACCAAGGACAGAGTCAGTTTTCTTGGTACCTAATGATGTGAGGATGGCCAAATGCCAGGAAAGCTCTGAAGATGGACCTTTCCTGAGAAAGCAGATAGTGGTTCACCACTGGCTCCTGACAACTGCACAGAGTTGGCCAAGGAAACCAGATCTGAGAGAAGACAGACCATTTCAGGGGAACATAGTATGGCCCACCAGTCAGAGGACACTCTGGATAGTCACAGACCTACTTGGGTGAAGGAGGTGCCTTTGTGGGAGTGTGTGTGGGTTTATTGTTTTGTCTCATGTTCTGAGAATAGATGGGAAAGGCGGTTTGGTTTGGAGTGGACAGTTTCTAGTAAGTTGTTTCACAAGGTGAGTCTTTCTATGTCTGTGTATCCCACTGTGTCCATTGTTGTAGACATTGGAAAAGAGAATGCATTAATGGATGTGTCCTGTCAAGTGTAAATCTTCCCATATTTCAACCTGCCCAATATATGAATGGAGTGCAGCTTGTCTTGTCGATGTGCAACACCTGCTATCTTTCTAAGTTGCTGTTTTCTTCCTGAATTCTGGCCACTCTCTAGAATAGGCTCATGGATTTGTGTTGAAAATATGTACCACCTCCAACTCTGTGACATGGCCATGTACTGGATAGCTGAAGAGAATTGCGAGCATCTCAGAAAACTCAGATATCAGTGTGACCAGGAAAGTCTCAGTGCAGAAACCCTGCTTTGGGCCTTTGCTTACTTATTGTTGTTTTTCACTGAATGTCAGGAAGTTCTTTGCCTCAATCCACCCCTTTGTGAAGCCTGAAGTAAACAGTTTTCAAATGGAAATGAATGGCATCACCTGTGGCTCTTTGCTTATTTGCTTTGGGAAGGGATGTGTCTGAATTAGTCTCTTGGCCATGTGTGTGGCTTTGAGTTAGATTCTCAGCACCTGATGCATCTAAAGAATGATCCCATGTGTGCATCCAAAACCATAATGGCAAAAAAATCATTCATTATGGATGAAGTCTCTTGCCTTCCTCTGTTAGGTTCCTGAACTCCATCAAGTGAGAATAGGGATTCTTTGGGTCAAATGAGTTCTTCAATTCCCTGCAGAGGTGCTTGGGTTTTCGAGTAACTCCAAATCACATAAGAAATTGATACCTGAAATCAGTAGGCCTCAAATTGGAGAAACACAGAAGTATTAACGGCAGGCTTATTTGATCACTCCTGGTTCAGAGAAACGGTGTCCAGGCCACCCTGACTTTAGGCAAATGAGGAAAAAGCGAGCTGATTTTGGACACTGTCTTGGATTTTCTCATGACTCCAATTCACATAAAGAATCTAGACCCCAAAGTCAGAGAGCCTCAAATTGGATAAGCGGAGCAGTATTAAGGGCAGGCCTATTTGATCACTCCAGGTTCACAGGAAGGGTGCCCAGGCCACGCTGAAGTTAGGCAAAAGAGGTGCAAGAAGCTTATTTTGGACATTTTCTTGGGCTGCACAACTCATGGAAAACTCCAGGAAGAGGTTATGATTAGTGTCTATATGGAAGAAGAATAGGGCCATGAGGGAGTATTCTGGTTTTAATTGTTTTCATTTGAGTAGCGGTTGGAAGAGTTGTCTGGGTCCACCTGGACTTGAACTCTGGTGTGATTCTCCTTATAGACTGAGTTCTGGAACTGACCTGAGAGAAGTATTGCCATGAATTGTGTTGGGATTTTAGGAGGCCAGGCATGAAGTTGCCATTGGAACCTGAGATCTAGGCACAGGTTGGCTTTCCACAGAACACTGCGAATCTCAGCCAGGATATTACATGATTTTATTCTGAAAGACTTGGCATGCATTATAGAGATTCAAAACCCACATGGACCTCGCTTTATATACCTCAATTGGCCTCGCTTCATGTGACTTTTTGGCCACTCATTGGGTAGCCTTGCATGTGAGAGTACTCCAGAGCTTTGCCTGAAATTAGTTTCCTAACCCTTTAAGGGTTCCTGAATGAATTGAAACCCACAGTGCCTCCAACTTCATCCATGAAAAATTGCTAGATAATTACCATGAAATTTTTAAAATTCCCATGACCAGATGTCACTGGAGAACCTTTGATGTCCTGTTGATGATCATGAATATACCAGACAGGGCCTTGATTGACTGGGTTTCATGAAAATGGTGTAGAACAGAGATGCTAGTAAGTAGGAGCCTGGTGAGTAGTGGGCCTAGAGAAGTGTTATGCAAGTGAGTGATAAAACATCTGTGGTGGGGCCATGTGGATCTTCCATTGGCTTCCAAATGGCTTGAGACTGACATGGTGCAGCCATCAGACCCATATACGTAAAGGCATATTTTTATATGGAGAGGTTTTAGGGCAATGTTCAGAATCATGTTGCTATTGTCAAGGGGGCAAGCTACGTGGGATAGAACCCTGGTTGGTGCATTCTCCTGGAGACCATGCCCACCACAGCTGACAGAACTCCCTTCAGCACTGTCTCCCATTTGAACTCATTGTATTTCATGAAGCAAATACCAAACTCCCAGTGCAGCAGCAAAAAACACGACGATAATTGGAGGATGACCAAGTTGTGGTCACAGTCCACACGGGGAGACACTTAGCCCTCAGTGGCCACAGTGTACCTACAAAGAGAGAATTCAGCACTGCTGCCTCATTTTTATTGGAAAATAAATAACCATGTCCTCCAGGTCACATAGAAGCAGATCGAGCTTTGATTGTCTCACTACAAATAAAGCTAAAGCTAATGAAAACAACATATATTTTAAGTGCCCAACCTCAAAGGCAGGTTCTCAAAAAGTCTTTAGGCCAGCAGAGCTCCATGTTTGTGGAGTGTTTACCCTGTCCCTTACTTTTGGAAACTCCTCTACCACCTCCAAAGATGTGAAATCTGGAGCATTTTCCATTCCTGATAGGTATTCACAGATTTTCTAACTCTTCTCCTCTAATTGTGTCTTACTTCGGGCGAAGGTAATGTCAAGGCATTGTTCTGGAGGAGAGTGGGAAGAATTTTCTGTAGCATATATTTGCATACACATTGGATTCAGTTTTCTATTTTCCATTCAAAATACTGAATCCCTGACTCTAACCCATACCCGACCAGACTCTGACTACTAATTCTAATATGATGGAGAAAACTAACCCAAACTGAATAGAAATACAAGCAGTTCAGAGTAGGCCTGGTGTATTGTTGGACTTGCCTTTTGCATGATACAGAGTTGGAGTTATGAATCTAGTCGATTTGTTGTTGAAATAGTTGTCCATGTATTTTTAAGGTTAACAAATATGTGAATTCCTGTCTCCCTTTCTCTGTATTCTTATATGCACATATAGATTCCTACCTGGTACCACACGTACATTCTTGTGAGGTGGCTGACTTGGCAGATACAAATTGTTAGAAGAGATCACTCCTACTAAACTTGTTGGAATTGGATATTCAAACTATGGGTGAGCTTGCTAGTTGAACAGCATTATACATAAATCCATGTTCAGTAAAATTAATATTTTTAGATCTCTGGATGATGTATATTTTATAATAAATTTTGATTGACATATATATTTGCTACTTTTTTGTCTGTGTGTGTGTTTTGTATATATATAATAAATTTTTATATATATATATATACACTCTCCAGATTTTTCAAAATATGAAATATATGTGTCTTATATACACTCCCTAAATTCATTCATGTTTATGTATGTGGATTTATAATCAACTATTCACAAGATTATTCTGAGAAATATTCATCCACCTGAAATTTGCCTAATGATCTCAAATGTCAATCCTATTTGTGACTACATATTTGTTTTCTTCCTAAGATTATATATGTAAACTCAACCCTGTTCAAAATATCTAATCCTATCACTCACTTTATACTTTGCTGTTTTCGTAATGTCTCTATTGATATCTGCTTTCCTACATATTTTCCCCAGTTCATCATTGTGACTGACTCTTCACCTGTGCTGACATTTACATTCACTCTCTAATTCCTATACTCACCCTTCTTCCTAAAAGTACTGACTATCTTCCTAATGCTATAGACTATCCCTTTTTGACTGGATGTTCTCTTCTACGTTCAATCATCCAAGTAAATGTGGGGCGAGCTTCAGAGGAGGAGACAACCAACAGACTATCTCATGCAACATCAAAGGGTTTTTTGGGTGTCCAGCATGCTGGGGCTCAGAGATCACTTGAATCGAGCAGATAGCCCTGAGAATAGCTTAAGTAGAGCTTATATACTTTCCTGGAGAGGGCAGGGAGGGAATTTTATTGATGGGTCTGGGCGAGTGGGTGGTTTGCGTGCAATTGGGTGAGGGAGTACATTCTGCAGTTGCGCAGTTGGGGACAGAACATTCTGGGAACAAGATTTGGAAGCATTTCTCAAATTTCAACAGTGTTTTGTTAAGCAAACAGAAAAACAAGAAGTGACAAGTACCTATTTTATTAACCTTTAATTCCCCACTTCTTCTTCTGGCTACTTTTAATCATAAAAATGATCATTGGAGGGTGTCACATTCTATGTCTGCTAGTGGGGTATTACCATAAGTTTAACTCGTCCAATTTGAGCCTGGAGGAAAAGAAATTACACGGTTGAGCAAACAGGGTTTTATAGTTAGCAATAATATGAGGATTATTATTGGACCTGCCAGTTGTAAAAACGTAGTTAACCAGGAGGAGTGTGTGAACCAAGACTCAAGCCACCCTTTTTGGGCCTCTCTCTCTTGTTGATGCTCTTCAAGGTGTCTTTTAAATTTACTCATAGATTTTATTACAACTCCATTATGGTCAGCATAAAAACAACATTCTTCCCTCAATGCATCACAAAGGCCCCCTTCTCTGTTAAAGAGGAGGTCCAACCCTCAACTGTTCTGTAAAACAACTTCAGAGAGAGAGGTTAAAGATTCATGAAAAGCTCTGATGGGGGTTTCTAATATCTTAGTTTTGCTCTATTGCTGCTTCTAATTGGGTCATTTGTTGTGTCCCATGGACAATGGCAGTGGCTCCTGTGCCCACCCGTGCAGCAACTCCTATTCATAATAGGATGGCTAAAGTGAGCGATACATGTTCCCAGTGGAACCGGTTGTATGCCCCCCCCATTTGATCTTCAAACGAACCTGCATCATGATACAGCACTCTGGGAAACATCTGCACCATTTCAAAATTAATCCCATCTGTTGACCATTTCATGAAAACATAAACAATGTTTAAGTATATAGAATTATGCTGTTGTAGGGACAGACAAGGCAAGGCAACTAAGATAGCACTGAAGACAGGGAAACAGTCCTATTTTGTTGCAACCGGATTCAGAGGGCATTGCTTCTGTTGTAATCAATTAATCCCCTGAAACTCAAGTTTAGGTAGTTTCAGAATTTTGTACCCAGCATATAAGGATGGGGCTCAGAAGTTTACAGTCTGCAGAAGTTCAAAAAAGCAGTATTTGTTTCTGATTTTTCCTCTGTTCTGGGCAAGTTAAATTTTCAAGGACACATGGGAGGGGGAGAGCTTTTTATTCCCTTTCTTATTTTCCCCCTGCCAGCTGTTACAACGGAGCCCATTTGGTAATTTCTTTATCTTAGAAATGTAGCCATTTCTGCGAAGCCCCAGCTGAAGGCCAGAGGCCTAGTTCACATATTTTGTGAAAAACAAGTTAGGGGTTGTCTAGCTTAGAAGTACTGAGTTTTTTAGCCAGTGGCCAAGTAGAACAGGGCAATAGAAAAAGATAAAGTTTATCTACATTGAACTCTTTATAGAAACTCTATGCTGAAATTTCTAAATTCAGCCATGGTGAAGACTTCTGGAGAAGGACATTTAAGACTTTTCTGTAGGCCTGGTACAGAGGGGGAATACGGGGAAGGTGGGGCTGAGAGAAGCTCTGAGGATCTGAGAATGAGGAAAAAGAGAGATGTAAAAGAATAATTGGAAACGGGTTTGGGAATTTCCTAGCAACAAAACTTCAGCAGTAGAACAGGTAGAGCAGAGCAGAAAACGGGAGTGAGTATCCCAAAATCCTGTGAGGGACTTTAAATTTTAGTAGCCTGTTTTCAGTGATGACAAAGCAACTTTAATGGCCATTTATATTACATCTTGGATAAGGGTCTGAGAGCTCTCCTCAGCTCGTTTGAGCTTTGGGTTAGCTGGAAAGAGGACCTGGTGGGACCCGGTGAGGGCACTGACAGGAGAAGAGAGGAATGAGTCGGTGGAGGGGTACCTCAGTACCTGCTACCTCACTAGTGGGCAATTGTCTGAGAACTGGTGGAGGTTTGGGTTTTTGATCTAGTAATTGGAGGGGAGAAGTCAGGTTGCTGAGGTGGGAGTGACAGCAGAGAGTCTGGAGCAGAAGGCTGAGGATAAAAATCTATTGGAGAAGCATAGTTCAGGATGTGAGTGAAGGAGGGAAAAGGCTTCCACATAGGGGAATCTCCTTTCACCCTTTTGAGCACTTGCAGAAGTTAAAAAGGTCACGCAAAATTTGAGGATCTAGAGACCCCTCTGGGGGCCATCCTTTTTCTGTTTTCTACTTGGTAATATGGCCAATGCTGTGTACTGAATTTGATGAAGTATTGGGGTTCCATCAGGCAGCCCCTGTATGATCACATCTCCATGAAATACAGAAGAAATCGGCTTTTCCCCCACACAGCGGTTACTGTTTGTGGCTTTGATAGTTTGCCGGGCAAACATAGTAATCTAGGCTAGCCAACCGCATCTGGCTCGCGTGTCCCTACATCCATAATGTTTGTTTCCATTATCTATGGTACACAAGGGATTTAATGGTATTTTAGTGGGATTTTCTTCATCAGGGATATCCCAATAGAAAAAACCTATAGCCAGCTGACAAATGTCTGGGTGGAGAGATGGCCACCAGGTCCCTAAGGGGGCTGTATTTGAGATAGATTATACACTTTTCCAGTAGGATTTGTGATCAGCCATCGCTGCTTAAAAGGCTGATGAGGCTTAGGACTACTTGTGGCCAAGGGGAGAGTATATAACCTTATCCACATGGCGAATACACAATTTGAAACTGTTACCAGTCTTTTCCAGTTTCCAGAAAGATTCTGGACAAGGAGCAGGCTTGAGATGAGAGGCATGGATCCAAGATGTGATTCTGTATACCTTTACCACTGTAGGTGTTATAAGTAGCACCTGGTATGGTCCTTTCCAGCTGGGTTCCAGGGATGACACCTGATGTCATCTTACATACATGAAGTCTCTTATTTGATATGGATGTGGAATCCCCTGGTACACAGTTTGTTACGAGGTGGGCAGCTATTTTCACAGGTATCACTGAGTTCTTTCAAGAGCTTTAAGTCTGTCAAGCAAGAGGGTGTGGAAAGGATCCTTAGGTCTTACAGTTGGGCTTAGGACCCTTACTGGACGAGGGCCACCATAGAGAATTTCTCAGGGGGTAAGGTTACTCAAAGAAACAGAAGGATTTTTTCTTGCATGAAACATTGCATAAGTCAGGAGCACAGTCCAATCTTTTATGCTGGTCTCTAAGCTTAATTTCGTTAAGGTCTCTTCAATGATTCTATTCATTCTTTCTACTTGTCCTGAACTCTGGGGTCTGTAAGCACAATATAACTTCCAATTAATCCCCAGGTTCCTGGCTAACCCCTGACTTACCTGGGCCATGAACATTGGTCCATTATCAGATCCTATTACCAGCTTAGCTTCCTCCAATGGTAGAGAGGCTTAGTCAGCAGCAGGGGAATCACTTAGAGTGTGTTGTGTGTTAGGGGACGAGGGCAGGGGATAAGGAGAGGAGGAAGAGTCCAGTAGAGTCAAATCTTGTGACTCAGGGAGAACAGAGGGTGGAGGAGGAGGAAGAGGTGAGGGTTTGAGAGATCATGTGGGAAGGAGTATGAGCAGAGGCATGGGCAAGGAAAGGCTTCACCCATGGAGGAGGAGATTTGCAGAGGTCCTGCAAAGTTAAGATATATGGCTGTTGATCAGGATGGCTATGTGGCCCTGGCTGAAAGACAATATCTCTGACTTTTTAAATTAGTGGGAAGTAGAAAGATCTTCTTGGGGCCATACGACTCCAAAGATGGGCCATTCTGAGGCACAGAGAGTCTGCCAGGTCCAGCGTTTTACTAAAAAAAGAAAGATTCTGAGCCCTTAAGCGGACTTTGGTTCAGTGATCAAGGGTCAGGGACAGAGGCATTGAAGTGCTCTGTCCCATAATGAAAGGTACACAAACAGTAAAAGCAAAGACACATGACACAGATAAGACACGACCATAAAGACAGGCAATGGACATCCAACACTGAGACCACGAATGCGTAGCCGGCAAAACCCGATAGGATGGCAATACCGAATCTAAAAGAAAATATCACTGAGTCGATGAAGCAATTGTTCCTTGATTCTCCGAGTCCTCTGCGGGGTCCCCCAGGGAGGTGCCCTATGTCTCTGTGACACGTCTCTCAGCCACCATCGGAGAGACCCCAGGCTCTTCATCGCCAGAAATTTTGCCAAGCCCTAACATGACACCTGAAACCAGAAAGAGGCGCCTTACTTGCTCCGAGAGGAGCCCGTTGGGGTCTCTCATCCGCCACTGCCGGAACTCGGTGGAACCTCAATATGTAAAGGTCAGGTGAGTGTTGGAGGAAGAGACTACCAAGAGACTGTCTCATGCAACAGCAAAGGGTTATTTTGGGTCCAGCTTGCTGGGGCTCACAGCTAACTTAAATAGATCAGAGAGCTCTGAGAACAGCTTACGCAGAGCTTACATACATTCCTTGGAGAGGGAAGGGAGGGAAGTTTACTGATGTGTAAGGGTAAGTGGGCGGTTCGCGTGACACCGAGTGAGGCAGTACATTCTGCAGTTTGGAAGTTGGGAACAGTACATTCTAGAACAAGATTAGCAAACATTTCTCAAGATTTCAACAGTGTTTTTTTAAGCATACAGAAAAACAGGAAATAGCAAGTACCTATTTTATTAACCTTTCACTACCGACTATCCCTTTTTGACTGGATGTTCCTTCTACATTAATTCATGCAAGGTACAAGGTCCTATGCCATTGTATATCGATTTATCTGAGACATCTCTGCAGAACGTAATTCCATGCTGCGTATCCCAATCAAGGGCCCAATGCCCTTCTGGCCTTCAAATCATACTTAGATTTCTTTTTTCATACATATATTACACCTATATATTCTTATACACATAGCAGGTTCCCAATAGCATTATTCATCCAGCACAATGATTTCTAACCCAAATCAAACATGTTTTTAACCATAATCATACACTATTCCCTCAATCTAACTTTATAGAAGAGCAGGGAAAGAGTTGATTTTACAATACAGAAATGTAGAGAAACTTCCACCTGCTGAGAACCTCAAAGGCCCATGCAGAAATGATCCCTGGAGAAGATGTAGGCAGCTATGAAGGACCTGAGAGACCAAAAGTCATCTTCCTGGCAAACAACCCGGTCAGGATAAAAGGTTGTGTCTGAATCAGATTCTCTTCTTAATGTAGAGAACATGGACCAAAACAGGCCTGTGTGGAGATCTATTCCTGGGTGCCTATGGTTGATATACCATTCTAACTTGTGAAAGTGTCACAGGAAGTAGGGGCAGCCTCAATCTCATGGGACCCTTGGAAGTAACAGTTAAGACAAAGTGGTTGCCAAGACAGGGACCTCATTCAGTTGAGGAAGGAAGTGACCTCACCTCACTTCCATGGTGATGGAACTCTCTGAACTTTAGATCCAGGAAGCCAGGCACCCAGAGCCAGTCCCAGTCCCAGTCCCTATGGTCTCACTTGTTTCGATTTCCTAAATGCAGTCAGTCTTTCTTGGTACCTTCAGACGTGAGAAGGCCAAATGCCAGGAAAGCTCGGAAGCGGGGCTTTTCTTGAGAAAGTCGTTAGTGGCTCACCGTTGGCTCCTGAGAAGTTCACAGAGTTTGCCAAGCAGACCAGATCTGAGACAGGACAGGCCATTTCGGGGGAACGTATTATGACCTACAAGTCAGAGGACACTCCGGATAGTCAAAGACCTACTTAGGGGAAGGAGGTGCTTTTGTGGGTGTGGTTGTGGGTTTGTGGTTTTGTCTCATTTTCTGAGAATAGGTAGGACAGTTGGTTTGTTTTATTTGAAGTGGACTGTTTCTAGTAAGTCTTTTCACAGGGCGAGTGTTTCTATGTCTGTGTATTCCACTGTTTCCGTGGTTGTAGACATTAGAAAAGAGAATTCATCAATGGATGTGTCGTGTCTAGTAGAAAGCTTCTCAGCATTCATATTGCCCCGTTTATGAATGGACTGTAGCTTGCCTTATCGATGAGCAACACCTGCTACCTTCCTAAGTTTCTATTTTCGTCCTGAATTCCGGCCAATTTCAAGAATAGGCCCATGGTTTTGTGTCCAAGATATGTACCACCTCCAAGCTCTGTGACATGGCCATGTACTGGATAGCTGTAGGTGATGGCGAGCATCTCAGAAAACTCAGATATCAGTGTGACGAGGAAAGTCTCAGAGGAGAAACCCTGCTTTGGGCCTTTTGCTTACCTATTGTTCTGTTGCCCTGAATGTCAGGAAGTTCTTTGCATCTGGCCACCCCTTTGTGAAGCCTGAAGAAAACAGTTTTCAAATGGAAATGATTGGGCATACCTGTGGCTCTTTTCTTAAGTGCTTTGAAAAGGGATGTGACTGAATCAGCACCCTGGCCCTGTGTGTGGCTGAGGCTTAGATTCTCAGCACTTGATGGATCTAAAGAAAGTTCCCATGTTTGCATCCAAAGGAAAAATGGCAGAAAGAGCAGCCATTGGGATGAAGTCTCTTGACTTCCTCTGTAAGGTTCCGGAACTCCATCAAGTGAAAATAGGGATCCTTTGGGTCAAATGAGTTCTTCAAAACCTGCAGAGGCTAGCCCATAGGTGCTTGGTTATTTCATGACTAAAATTCACATAAAGAATCTAAACCAAACAGTCAGTAGGCCTCAAATTGGAGAATTGGAGAGGTATTAATGGCAGGCCTATTTGATCACTCCTGGTTCACAGGATGGGTGTCCAGGCCACCTTTACTATAGGCAAATGAGGGTCAAAGGAGCTTATTTTGAACACTGTCTTGGTCTGCTCCCCTCATGGAAACCTCCAGCAAAATTATGATGAGTGTCAATATGAAAGAAGATGAGGGCCATATGGGAGTGTTCTTGTTTTAATTGTGGTAATTTGTGTGGTAGTTGGAAAAGATGACTGGGATCACCTGGGCTTGAACTCTGGTGTGATTCCCCTTAAAGAATGAGTTCTGGATCTGACCTCAGAGAAGTATTGTCGTGAGTTCTCTTGGGATTTTACTAGGCCACGCGTGAGAATCGCCTTTGGAAACTGAGATCTAGGCCCAGGATGGCTTTCCACAGAGCTCGGGGATTCTGAGCCAGGATATCACATGATTTAATTCTTAAAGACTTGGCAGCCCTAGTTGAGAGTCCAAACACATATGGACCTCACATTGTACACCTCAATGTGTCTGGATTCATGTGACCTTTTGGCCAGTCTTTTGGAAGGCTTTTCTGTGAGTGTTCTCCAGAGCTTTCATTGAAATGAGCTTCCTCACCATTTAATGATTCCTGAATTAATTGAAACCCACAGTGCCTCTAACTTCATTTTTGAAAAATGACTAGACTAATACCATAAAATTTTTGAAATTCCCATGACCAGGTGGCACTGGATAAACTTTGGATTTCCTGTTGTTGATCATGAGTGTACCAAAGAGTGCCTTGATTGACTGGTTTTCGTGAAAATGGTGTAGAACAGAGATGCCAGTAATTTGGAGCCTAATGAGTAGTGGGCGTAGAGAAGTGGACTGTAGGTGTGTAAATAAATATTTTTGGTAGGACCACCTGGATCTTCCATTGGCTTCGAAAGACTTGCAACTGACATGGTGCAGGCAGGAGACCTTTATATGTAAAGGCATCTTGTCATATGGAGAGGTTTCAGGGCAATGTTCAGAATCAGGTTGCTATAGTCAAGGGGAAAGCTATGTAGGATAGAAGCCTGGTTCGTACATTCCCTTTGCGTCCCTGACCAACCACACATGCCAGAACTCCCTCCAGCATTTTGTCCCAGTTGAACTGCTTGTATTTCGTGAAGCAAATACCAAACTCCCAGTGCAGCAGTAAGAAACACCCTGGAAAGTGGAGGATCACCAAATGGCTTCACAGTCCACACGGAAAGACACTTAGCTCCCAGTGGCCACAGTTTACCTACAAAGAGAGAATTCAGAACTGCTCCCTCATGTTCATTAGAAAATAAGGACCATGTGCTCCAGGTCAAAGAGATGCAGACCCAGATTTCATGGTGTCACTACAAACGAAGCTAAATCTCCTAACAATTACATATATTTCTTGTTCCCAACCTCAGAGGAAGTTTCTCAAGAAGTCTCAAGGCCAGCACAGCTCCATGTTTCTGGATTGTTTACCCTCTCCCTTACTTTTGGAAACTGTTCTACCACCTCCAGTGTTGTGAACTCCTGAGCATTTTCCATTCCACATATATATTCAGATTTTCTAACTCCTCTCCTCTAATTGTGTCTTACTTTTAGCGATGGTTATGTCAAGGCATTGTTCTGGATGAGAGGGGGAAGATTTTTGTGTATCACATTTTTGCGTACACATTAGATTCATTTTCCTTTTTTCCATTTGAAGTACTGAATCCCTGACCCTAACCCATACCCTACTAGACTCTGACTACTAATCCTAATATCATGGAGAGAAAGAAACCTAACCGAATAGAAATACAGGCCTTTCATAGGAAGCATGGTGTATACTTCTATTTGCCTTCTGCATTATCAAGAGTATGTGTTTTAAATCTAGTCAACTTTTCATTGTAATATTTCTCCATGATTTTTTAAAATTATCACATATATAAATTCCTGTCTCCCTTTCTCTGTATCCTATTCAGCACATGTATTTTTTTATACATATATATATAATATCCTACCTGGTATCACACGGACATTCTTGTGAGCTCCCTGATTTTGGAATATAAAATTGTGAGAACAGATGACTCTCCCTAAATAATGATGGGACTGAAAATTCAACCTATGGGTGAGCTTCCTAGTGAAAAACACTATACATAAATCCATGTTCAGTAAAATGAATATTTTTGGATATGTGGATGAATTATATTTCATGATGAATTTCGATTGGCATATATATTGCTAAATATTAATGTGTGTGTGTGTGTGTGTGTGTATGTATTTTTTTTTTAAATCTGGAAAAAATATATATATGTGTATATATACACATATATATTATATATGTATATATATGTGTATATATATATATAATATATATATATATATATATATATATATATATATATATATATGTATATATATTCTCCAGATTTTAAAAAAATATGAAAAATATGTGTCTTATTATACACTCCCTAAATTCATTTATATTCATGTATGTGGGTTCAAAATCCAATTTTTACAAGATTATTTTCAGCAATATTTATACACCTGTAATACATATTTTTTTCCTACTACTGAATACTAAGTTCAGTAGGTGGTGCATACAAATCCTAATATTTCTACAGTACCTGACCCAGTTTAACATCAATGCAAGTAGATTGCTATGGGACATGATGTGTATTTTGAAGTTCATTTTTACTCAACACTGGTACATTACTATTTTTTCAGTATATGGACATCATAGGATATATTTTTTCACCCACAACTTCACAAAATTATAGGCATTTGGTTCACTTTCATTTACTTACTACTTCAGAACACATGTATTCCTCCATGTTTCTTTACTGGTCTTTTCACTAGACTTCTTTCTAAACACATTATTTTTGATTCCATAATCATTTTTGAAGCAATACTCACTCTTCACGATAAACCATAACCCTAATATTACCATTACATATATAACTGGTTGGAATGATGGTATATATATCAATATAAGATTTCCAATATATTTTCAGAAGCAAACTCAATCCATTATTTAAAGTTGGAACCAGTTATATACTTTATTCACAATCTGGTCTATTCATGCAACATCTCAATAATGATCAACACAAGGTACACCTATTTGTATCACCAGTACTAATTTATAAGTTTCCAGAATATTACTCCCCATAATGGTGGAAGAAATACTCATGTCACCTTATCTACATATAAATTTTATCACGGTAGTATTCTGGACACAAAATGCAAAGGTCACACATATGATTGTACCAAAGCCTAAATGGAAACTGACCATGGATTACTAAAATCATCCATGTCCAGGGTGCCTAATGCTCTCAAATGTCAATCCTATTGATTACTACATATTTGTTTTTTCCTAAGATTATATATTCAACCTCAAGCCTGTTGAAAATGTCTAATCCTATCACTCACTTTATACTTTGCCTGATTTCCTAATCTTTCTATTGATATCTGCTTTCCTACATATTTTATCCTGTTCATCATTGTGACTTTCTCTTCAGATGTGCTGACATTTACATTCACTCTCTAACTGAAACCCTATTGCTAAAGAACTTTTGGTCCAACTCCTAGTCTCACTCTTCTTCCTAAACCTACTGACTATCTTCCTAATCCTACAGACTATCCCTTTTTGACTGGATGTTCTCTTCTACATTCAATCATCCGAGGTACACGGTCCTATGCCATTGTATATCGATTTATCTGAGACCTCGGTGCAGAACATAATTCAAGCTCAGTATACCAATCAAGGTTCTGTTGCCCTGAATGTCAGGAAGGTCTTTTCCTCAGGCCACCCCTTTGTGAAGCCTGAAGAAAAAAATTTCAAATGGAAATAAATGGGCATCACCTGTGGCTCTTTGCTTAATTGCTTTAGAAAGGAATTTGTCTGAATCTGCCTCTTGGCCCTGTGTGAGGCTGTGGCTTCGATTCTCAGCACCTGATGGATCTAAAGAAAGATCCCATGTGTGCATTCAAAACCAAAATGGCAAAAAGAGCAGTCATTGTGGATGAAGATTCTTGCCTTTCTCTGTTAGGTTCCTGACCCCCTTCAAGTGAGAATAGGGATCCTCTTTGTCAAATAAATTCTTGAATGCTCTGCAGATGTGCTTGGGTTTTCTCATGACTCCAAATCACATAAAAAATCTATACCTGACATTCAGTAAGCCTCAAATTATAGAAACAAAGCGGAATTAATGGCAGGCCTTTTTGATCACTCCTGGTTCACAGGAAGGGTGTCCAGGCCACCCTGACTTTAGGGAAATTAGAGGCAAGGGAGCTTATTCTGAAAACTGTCTTTAGTTGCAACCCTCATGGAAACTTCCATCCAGAACATTTGATGAGGGTCTTTATGGACGAAGATGAGGGCCATGTGGTAGTTTTTTTGTTTTAATTGTGGTCATTTGTGTGGGGGTTGGAAGAGATGACTTGGTCCACCTGGACTTGAACTCTGGTGTGATTCCCCTTAGAGCCTGAGTTCTGGAACGTACCTCATAGAAGTATTGATATGAATTGTGTTGGTTTTTAGGAGGCCACGCATGATTGTCACCCTTTCAAACTGAGATCTAGGCCCAAGGTGGCTTTCCACAGAGCAATGGGAATCTCAGCCAGGAAATCACATGATTTTATTCTGAAAGACTTCGCAGCCATTGTTGGCCATCGGAAGCAAGAAGGAGTGGCCATACTCATATCGAATAAAATCAACTTAAAACCTAAGTTAATCAAAAGTGATAAAGAAGGACACTATATACTGTTAAGAGGCAACATTCACCAACAAGACATAACAATTATCAATTTGTATGCACCAAACAATGGTGGTGACAAGTCATAAAACAAACTCTCCTCAAGTTCAAGAGTCATATAGGCTATAACACAATAATTACGGGTGACTTCAGCACACAACCCTCGCCATTGGACAGATCCTCTAGAGAAAATCTAAATTAAGAAACTATAGAACTCAATAGCACAATCAATAACCTAGACTTAACCAACATATATAGAATATATCAAACATCATAAAGTGGATACATGTTCTTCTCAGCAGCACATTGGTCCTACTCAAATATAGACCATATATTATGCCATATGGAAACTCTTAGTAAATATAAAAGTATGGAGATAATACCATGCACCATATCTGATCATAATGGAATGAAACTTGAAATTAATGATTGAAGAAGGAAGGAAAAATTCTACATCACATGGAAAATGAACAATATGTTACTGAATAATCAATGGGTTACAGAAGACATAAAGGAGGAGATAAAAAATCTCTTAGAGACAAATGACAATACAGACACAACATACCGGATTCTGTGGGAAACAATGAAAGCAGTTTTAAGAGGGAAATTCATTTCTTGGAATTCTTTCCTCAAAAAAAGAAAAAAAAACAACAAATAAATGATCTCACACTACATCTCAAAAACCTAGAAAAAAAAGAGCAAAACAACAAATGTAGTAGAAGACAAGAAATAATTAAAATTAGAGGAGAAATCAACAAAATTGAAACAAAAAAAATTGAACAAATAAAAGTTGGTTCTTTGAAAATAAATTAAATCGACAGGCCCTTAGCCATGCTAATGAAGAGAAGTAGAGAGAGAACTCAAATTACTAACATATGGGATAAAAAAGGCAATATCACAACAGACACTACAGAAATACAGAAGATAATTCAAAAGTATTTTGAAACCCTATATTCCAATAAAACAGAAGATAATGAAGATATCGATAAATTTCTTATGTCATATGATCTGCCCAGATTGAGTCCGGAAGACACACAAAATTTAAATAGACCAATAACAAAGGAAGAAATAGAAGAAACCTTCAAAAGACTACCTACCAAAAAAAACCCTGGACCAGATGGTTATACAGCAGAGTTTAACAAAACGTTCAAAGATGAATTAATACCAATACTTTTCAAGCTATTTCAAAAAATAGAAAAAGAAGGAGTTCTTCCAAATTCATTCTATGAGGCCAACATGACCCTGATCCCAAAACCAGACAAAGACACTTCAAAGAAAGAAAACTACAGACCAATATCTCTAATAAACTTGGATGCAAAAATTCTCAATAAAATCCTGGCAAATCAAATACAAAAGCATATAAAAAAATTGTGCATCATGATCAAGAGGGATTCATCCCAGGGATGCAAGGCTGGTTCAATATACGGAAATCAATAAATACTATTCACCACATCAATAGACTTAAAGAGAAGAACCATATGATCATCTCGATAGATGCAGAAAAAGCATTCTACAAAGTACAGCATCCCTTTATGTTTAAAACTCTATAAAAACTAGGAATAACAGGAACTTACATCAACATTGTAAAAGCTATATATGCTAAACCTCAGGCTAGCATCATCGTAAATGGAGAAAAACTGAAGGCATTCCCTTTAAAATCTGGAACAAGACAGGGATGCCATCTATCACCACTTCTATTCGATTTAGTTCTTGAAATACTAGGCAGAGCAATTAGACAGACAAATGAAATTAAAGACTTAAAAATAGGAAAAGAAGAACTTAAATTATCGCTATTTTTGGATGACATGATAATATATTTAACAGACCCAAAAGGGTCTACAAAGAAACTGCTAGAGTTAGTAAATGAATTCAGCAAAGTGGCAGGATATAAAATCAACACGCATAAATCTAAGGCATTCCTGTATATCAGCAACAAAACTTCTGAAATTTAAATGAGGAAAACCACTCCTTTTACAGTATACTCAAAGAAAATAAAAAACTTGGGAATCAACCTAACCAAAGAGGTGAAAGATTTATGCAATGAAATCTACAGAACCCTAAAGAGAGAGATAGAAGAAGATGTTAGAGGATGGAAAAGTATGCCCTGTACATGGATAGGCAGAAATAACATCATCAAAATGGCGATATTACCCAAAGTTCTCTACAGGTTTAATGCGATGCCAATCAAAAACCCAATGGCATTTCTTGTAGAAATAGATAAAGTAATCATGAATTTCATATGGAAAAACAAAAGACCCAGAATAGCGAAAGCAATTCTAAGCAGGAAGTGTGAATCCAGAGTTCAAACTGTACTACAAAGCAATAGTAACAAAAACAGTGTGGTACTGGTATCAAAACAGACAGATGGACCAATGGTACAGAATAGAGGACACAGAGACAAATCCACAAAATTACAACTTTCTTATATTTGAAAAAGGGCCTAAAA